>NW_024884253.1:16535241-16559304 GCF_019232065.1 Centrocercus urophasianus
GGGAGCGCGGCGCGGCTCCATCCCGCGGCCCCGGGGGGCGGCCCCCGCCGAGCGGCTGCGGGCGGCCGGGGGGAGCGGGTGGCGCGGCCGCCGGGAGGAGGCGAAGGAGGAGCGGGGGGAACGTGGACGTCGCCCGCATGCGGCCGGGAGCTCCCCCCCCCCCCCCCCTCGGGCCGAGCGCGGGGGGCAGCCCCGCGGAGCCGTGTAGCTTTGCGGCCCCGCCGACGGGGCGGGCTGGTCGCGGGGCCGCGCCGCGGAAGGTAGGGGAGGTGGCTCCGGCCCCGCCGTGCTGCGACCTGAGCGCGTGTGGGCGGGGTGCGCCCCTGCGCCGGGATAAATAGCGGCTGGCGAAGCTGACAGCCCGGCCCGGGGCGCGCGGGTCCGGAGGCTGCGCTGGAGGTAGCGCAGGGGAAAAAAGTTGGGGCTGTCGCTGACTCCGCTCCGAAGCCCCGCTCCCGCCCGCAGCCCGGACCGAGCTTTTTTTTTTTTTTTTTCTTTTCTTCGTTTTGATTTTCCCAGCCTGGGAAAGGGGAGGACCGGAGAGCCGCGCGGAGCTCGAGCCGCGCTTTCCCCCGCTCTACACGCACCGCAGGGGCGATGCTGGAAGGCGCCGCGAGTTCGCAGCGCGCGTTCAGGGCAGCGGGAGGCGCGTGAGCTCCCGCAGCAGCAGCTGCCCCCTCCGCCCGCCCCGCGCGCCGCCGCCGGAGGAGGCTGCCCGCCCGCCCCAGCGGCCCAGGATGCGGTTTCGCCTCTTCTCCTTTGCCTTGATCGTCCTGAACTGTATGGATTACGGCCACTGCCAAGTCGGCCGCTGGAGACGCGGCAAGAGAGGTGAGTGAGGAGGAGCCGCGGGGGCCACCGTTCCCGCCCCCTGCCCGAGGCAGGTGAGCCGACCCCGGGCCGGCAGCTCCGCCGACCGCGAGTACCGAGTCCTGCGGCCGCCCCCCGGTGCCGCCGCGCGGCTCCGCAGCTGTTCGTAGCGAGCGGGGTCGCGGGGCGCGCTCTTCGGACTGGACGCTGGGGCTGCTCCGTCCGCCCTGCGATCTGGTCTCGGCACGGCGGAGCCTTGGGCAGTGGCTTGCAGAGGTTTCGCTTCGTTGTGTGACAATGTTGTACTCAAAGCGCGCAGAGCCCTTCGAGAAACGGGGAGAAGCGGTGCGTTGGGATCGGGTCTGTTTGGCTGAGATGCTGCTGCGGGGATTGCGGAGTTGAGAGCGGAGCGGTGTGTCTGTACAGCACCCGTGTGGCCGCAGCGGTTACTGCAGCTCTTCTCAGCTGTCAGCCGCCTGCGGTCAGCTTCCCTCTTTGCTTCCCTCTTTTTTCTTTCTTTCTTTTGTTTTTTATTTTCTGTAGGACGAATCACCTTCACTGTAAAATGTTTCTGTTCTCCACGTGTTCTCAATCGCATTGCCGTTCTTTTCCCCCATTCTTTTCACAGCCGTTCGTCCCATTCCCGAAGCTAACGATAAATCAGGTGGCCCCAGTACTGAAGACAGGCGTTGGGATTTCAGGACAAATTGCACCGAAGGGTTATTTGAATGGAGGGGGGGAGCGAACATCTACAATGTAAAGCCGTACAGATAGCAGGGAAACCTGCAGAAGGAGAAGAGCTGTGCTTCCCTGCAGCCTCAGAGTAGGCACAAATAAAACTGTACAGCACTTTAGTTTTGATGGTTCTTCAACAGATGGTTTCCAGAATTTAACTTCAGTGTGTGGCTAAAACGATAGCAGTCCTTGAAAGTGACCAGCCTATCTGTGCTAACAAAGGGGATACTGTGTCTTTAATTAAATGTGGAACTACTTAGAGTGCTGACGAGACAGCGGAGGGTGATAGCGGTATTTCTGCTTTACAACAGAGCTTAAGGGCTGCATTGTGGGAGCGCGAAATGAATAGGCATGGAGCTCGAGTGGCGTGAATTGTCCTCTGACCAAAACCTAAGCTGGTTTTAATTGATCTTATGTTCGACGATTGATCTCAGAGCGATTGTTGGGCGTGCTGAACAATTGGCTTTTCCAAGGAGATTGATTTAAATTAGTTCTTAGTTTAGTTATTGGATAAATAAAGTCGGTATTGACAGTTGGCTTACTGGCACTGTTTTGTGCCATCACCTAAGGGTTCTGTTTTGTGCTTCGAAGAATGCAGCCTTTTCCAGTCAATAAGGCTGAAGAAGTAAGCGCAGCCAGTTTTGAGCACTGAAAGCAAAAGCTAAGAATGCATTCAATACTATAATAGACTTGCCATGACACATGCAGTCTGAAGTAATGCTTTCGTACAGGATTCAAAATTCCAATAATTTCACAATTTTTCCATATCCCATCTGCAAATAATCAGGCATTCACTGTGGGGTACTGGCAGTTAACGTTTCTTTGGCATTCTGTTTTGTCTGTTACATGATCTCAGATGCTCCATAATATCATTTTCTTAATGAAATGAAAATTTTGGCATCGATTCAGTCTCCTGTGTGGTAGAAATCAATTGCATTCAGTCTGGAATCAGGGCAAAAATCATGTGTAGCTGACTTCTTTTTTTTTTTTTTTTTTTTTTTTTTTTTTTCTAAAAAGTAGCCGAATTATTGTGTATTCTGAATGTTAAATATATGTATATGGCCGCATATTTGTGTGTGTGTGTGTGTGTGTGTGTGTGTGTGTGTGTGTGTGTGACTACTGTGGGATACTCCAGTAAACAAGAATTTAGTTAATTCTAGTGGACGTTTCCAGACTCCTGTATTCCCCTTCTTTCTTTCAACCCTTTATCGTACCAAGTAATCATGTCACACTGCAGTAGAAGTGGAATAAAGTACTAATGCTTAGAGTGTGGCTCCTTTCTGGTATTGGTTTCTGCTCTGAATGCCCCTGCTTTAAAAGTTGTGCTTTATATGCATCACAGTCAGCAGATGCTGTGAATGCCACTGCTCCTCTTAGTTAATCTGCCTGGTTTAAACACACCAGAGCCCTTAGTTCTCTAGAAACACTCTAGCACCTCCTCACCTTAGAAGTCTTGAGCCTAAGAAGGTAGATATGATGATTTGCCTTTCTAACAGAATCTATTCTAAAATGTAGGGGATGTAGCTTAAAGGTCAGTAGTCCAACCTGATAGCTAGCTGATATCAAGACACCTCCTTTCCCTTTTTCTTTTAGTTGTATAATTTGATTTTTAACTTCTTTTGAATACCTTCTACTTGTTCATTTCAATCTTGGATTTCTTTCTCTATATCACTCAGCACAAGGTGAATGACTCCATGTCTTAGGACTTCACTGAACATGGTGGTGTGTGTGAGAGACCAATCGTTTTTTCCTTCTCTGAGAAGTGAGGAGAACAACTTTCCTGAACTTCAGATCCAAATGGTAGTATGTAGAAACGAAGACTGTTAGCCATGCTTACCAGGAGGAGTGATAGTGTTCTGCAAAAGCATTGACTGAAAAGAGTTTGGTTTCTCTGGAAATGACTGCCAAAAAAAAATTAGTTGCTGAAGTCAATGTGATAACAATGATTGCATGCATGGGGAGACTTTTCTGTAGTAAGAGAGACTAAGTAGAGTTGATGAGACCCTGCTGGCATGGTGAAGAGATGCAATGGGACACATTTGCATGAGGAAACTGGAGTTTATCTACATCCAGAACTCCAGAAAAAGCAGTGTAGAAAACTTGCTTTCTATTCAGTTTATGAGATTTCATATTCAAGGAGAGTGATAAAGGCTACTGTATGTACTCATCTGCCAAATGTTCTCATTCTGCATTGGATAAAGGCTGTGTCACTGCAAGTGTGTGGATGGTGAGCAACAGTAGAGATGGCAAAATATCTGCAGGTAGAAGTAGGAGGAGGGTCTGGGAATGGAAAGTTCCCTGTGTCCAAGTGGCTCAGTAGAGCTCTGCGTGGGGTGTTTGTATATGCATATATGGAGGAATGTAGTCACCACAATCTGACTGAAGCTGCTTAAATTTGTATCACCTTATGCAAGATGGAGATCTTGACTGCACATCAGTTATTAATTTACATGGATTTACAGCTAGAGGAAAACTTATTGAGATATAGGGGTTTGGGAATTAGCTTTATTAGTTACGTGATTACCTAAGAAGGGGATAATATCAGAGCCTTTCTCATTTGTATGTGTGGTCAGGCTATAGGAAAGATTGAGCACTCAATTATTAGGGAAAAGGAATTAAGGAAAAATGCATTGATTCAGGCATATACCACATCTGCTTTGCAAGAGCTGTACCAACTCCAAAGAGCAGTAACTGCCTTAACAACAGCAGCATACAGACAGAGCAGGGAACACCTTTTGGTTGTGGGTCAGTATCCCGGCTTTTTGTCTGTTCTTACTTCTCTTTGAACTTGAAACATGTGTTGCATTTGGAGGACTGTGAACTTTTTGCTGGTGGGTTAAAGCTTAAAATCCTTCCAGGAAGCTGTACTTTGAACTCTGTTTTTTCCTCAGGTGTTATGTAAGTGCTTGTAACAATTTGTAAAAGACATGTTAACACTTGCTGGAGTTATTCCCCAGGTACTTGTGATCAGTAGTAAAGCTCTGGAGGGTCGCTTCTGTTCCTCAACCCTTTACTACTTGGAGTAGTTAGTTACAAAACACTCTGTGTATACAGATCCTATTACACCAGCAACAATATCCTAACAATGAATCTGCTGAAAAGTCAAACTTAAAAAATAAATAAATAAAAAAAATTGGCTACTCATACCCTATTGTCTGGTAAGTCTAAGGAAGCTTCTCACTAAAATGTCAGCAGAAACCAAAACTTGTATGAATGAAGGAATAATGAGCTAGCTAATGGCACAGTGTTGCTGAGGATAATCAGTGCTCAAGTGGATTGTGAAGGTTTGTGAAGGGATGCTCGAAATGCGAAAAGTGGTTCAGTTTGAAAATGGGCTCTGAAGTCCAGGAGCTTGATTCAGTTGCCTGATGTAGGTTTCTATTACTGCTTGTGATATTTTAACCACCCTTTTGGACCTGGCAGGTTTGGTGGGGATGTACATGACCTTCTGGAGCAACAGTTGGAGGATTCCCATAGAGCAGGTCACATGCATCTGACACCCTGAGGTGTCTTTGTGGTGGAAGATGAAAATGGAGAGCATGTCCTAGCACATGCTGTATGTACACATGCTTTCCATTCCTGTTTGCATCCATTATCTACCATTAGTGGTCACTTGGGATGAGTATACTAACCTAGATAAGTATCTGGTCAGGCATGGTATCTCTGTCCTTTTACTCTTCTGTATTAAAACCTGTAGGAAGATTTGCAGAATAGTTTCAGAGTGATGAAGGGTATATTTGTCTGCTTTTTGATTTATTTGAATACTTTCCAATGTCTGGGAACGTGTCTTCCAAGGCTTAGCTGAAATCTGTTGCTAGAGCAGGTCAAAATGCATGGCAAATACCCAAAAGTGAGGGTGCTTACTGATTAGGGAAATTAAGGTGATAGAAATAAGAATGCTAATTCACAATGAAGTCTATCATCTGCAGTATACAAGGACATGCAATTCCTATGATAAAATAATACCATGCTAATATACTTGACATAAGTCATAATCAGTAAAAATTTTGACATTATTTAAAACACAGAACGTGGAAGGTGTTCTCTGTCAAAATTCAAGGCATAGAAAGAAAAACAATGGTCTTCCTTTTTATATTATTATTATTTCTCTTTCTACTTCTAAGAGCCTGACTATGCCTCAGAGGTCTGCTTTTCATTTCTTATGTAGCTATTTTTAATAATAATAATAAAAAAACCCAACCAAACAAAAACCTTAGCTATTGATTTTTTTATTTGATTTTATTTTTATTTTTTGATAGATCAGAGAGTACTGTCAAGTCAAACCTGCAGATCATCACATGTTGCAAACTTTTTCCCAGTGGAATGTACATCAAACTCAAAAACTTACAGCTGGGTCGTAATACCCCTTTCCAAAATGCATCCTTGATATAAATTGTAGAAATGGAATTTACTTGATTGCACAAATTATCTTCAACATGAATATCATACATTTCTTTTGTAATTGGTGGAACTGTGGTCAATGTGGTCCATGGAGCTGTTGGTACGAGTTAATCCATCCTGTTGTAGATGCATCCCTTTGCCTGGGCTCCAGAAATATTAACAAACTCAATAAATGTTAAATAAGATTACTTACTTGCCTTTGAGTATAGTATATGTGAAGTATATATGAAGAAGATATGTACATCTTTGTTGTTGGTCTCTGAAACAAGCTGAAAGCAATGGCAAATGAGAAGGAAACCCCCACATCCAGCTTTCGTATGTTTTCTTCTCATATTATGTTGGTGTAGCTCTTTTAAAGTTACAGATGTAGTCCCTGGAAAGCTGTGCGTTGTTTTTTATTATAGAGGCTTGATAAACGAGAGGCTTGTTTAGTTTTAGACATTTTTAATGTGTGTCGCTCTGAAAGTAGTACCTCCTTTCCATTTTCATGGAAACCACAACAGTTGCGAAGAGCACAATAGTGGTATTTGATAGAGCAAATTCTCATCTACAAAGCACTGTTTTTCAACATAGTCACCATCATTAGCAGATGAACTGATCTAGACTCTCTTCATTTTATGGTGTGACAGCTGTGTATGGCCATCTGGAATATGGCTTGTCTTTCATATTGCTGTTGCCACTGTTGAAACGCACCATCCACTGCCTCACTGTACTTACATCCACTGTTTGGTCTTGGTAAACATTTGGCAAGTACCAGCAAATGCCAGTGGGTATCATTTTTTTCTGCGTGGATGAATTCAGTTCTACCCCTTTGCTACATAGGCACTTCCATGTCAGGTGCTATTAACACCTAACAGCATGTAACAGAATACTGTTAGGAAGATTCAGCCTCTGCTGCCGTACCACCAACATCTGTCTCCGATGTTGTGGGCCAACATAATAAAATAGAAGGTGTTACTTTTGGAGCAGCCCTTGTATGATACTAAATTTAATCACTTTTTTTTCCCCCCCTCAAGCATTCTTTTTCTTTTCACCGCTAAGATTTGTTTGGGCACAGTTTGAGAACCTTCTGGTATTTGTCTAGACTCCAAGTGTTTGCTAATCCTTTTTAGTGAAAAGCGTGACTTCATACATGTTTGCCATTGATAATGCAAAAATGTAACAGCTAGATCCTTTCATCAGAGGCTGCTTTAGATACTAAAAGTAGGTACTGCCATAATGTGTATAATCACTGTCTGTGCAGTGCTTGTTTAGTAGATGCAATACCTTGGGAAGTATTATTTGGGTGCTGCAAGGTCATGTTATGCATGCAAGATCTACTGCTTTTTGAATAGTGTTGTTGGCTTTATAGCCTGTTAAATCTCCTAAGAATTTTGTTTTAGAGAGCGGAAAGGATTTGCAACAACTCTTTGCTACCTGGATTCTGATTAATCCATCTCACTAAGCAAAGTATCAGGTGAATCCTGCTCCTGAGGGCCATTGGTGTAGAGTTTGAGTTTGCATTTGCTTTTGTCTACACAATGGCTTTGTTCAGCCAACTCCATGCATTAAAGCCATTTGTTGACTAGGGTTTATTTTTGTATCTCTTGAACTTCATATACCTGCAAGCAACAGTCAACTTGCCTGAATTGAGAATCAAGCGATGGAGCTATGTTTCTCTATATCTGATCCAGCTGTCACTTGGTTTACCATGAGGTGAACAGTTCTGTTCATTTTTACTAGTACTTTTGTAAAACTTTGAGGACAAATGAAGTTGAAACAGTTTGAGATATTGGCTCCCAAAAAGGCATTCTAGTGCAGCAGTGTGTCAAGCACAGAAGAGGCAAGAATGAGAGTCTGATTGACAGGCACTTGGATTAATGGTACCTTTCCAATATAGTTTCCATATGGAGATAGGGAAGGGGGGATTACAACAAACTGGTGTTTGTAGATACTGTATGCCAAAAGCTTAGTTGATATGAAGGTCAGTGTTCAGTCTGTGGAGTAGAAGCAACCACTGTAGGTCATCAAAAGTGCTTCTTTCTGCAGATTTCCTCATCCTGTGAGACCATAAGGGTTTGAGACATTGTGTGCTTAAATTTGGCCCATTGCAGCACTTTGGTTCAGAACCAAGCACGTCTCTGAGCTTTGTATCGTCAAACAGTGTTCCCAGGAGCAGGCGCATTTTGTGAATGTGTGCACCTTGTCCTGATGTCAGTACTGAAGTACTCTTGAATGCAAGACTGAAATTAATTTATGTAGCTTTGCATTAACCTCACTTCATTGTAGTACAGTTGTTTGTTTTTAGCCATTTCAAGTTTCTTTTTGGATGATGGCATGAAAAGGCGTTGGTGATTGCGTCTCTTGGTCTTTCCTCTGGAGTGTAAAAACTGTAAGGTGTGAAAGAACACAAGGGAATAAAATGTTAATGTGAGGCAAATGGGTCTTTTTCTAGTTTTTTTTTTTTTTTAAGTTATCTTAAGTACCTTGATTATGTGATGGTAAAGGAATGGGAGGCTTTTAAGATCCCATCAGTTAAGATGTAGTGAACAGTGTTTAGAGAAAAAAAAAAGTTCATAATTTGTTTCCCCGTGATAGGAGAAGCTTGTGTTATATCCTTCTGTAACATGTAGTTTGGCATTCAGTAATTAATTAATCATGGCCTCCAGTAATTAATCAGTTATGTATTACAGTAGAGCCAAGCGCTCTATGTATCTGTGAGATTTTGTCCTTTTATAAATGAATGGAATTTGTGCTATTTACTCTGACTTCTTTTTGTTTGTTTTTATGGGATGGCATTTGAGTGGCTTTAGTGAGGAAAGTGTAATTAATTACAACCAGTATTTAGAACAGGCATGCAATTCTGTAATTACTTTTCAGAACAAACACTCATAATTGCATTATGACCACTGTTTGAAGAGGGTACCAGCAAATATGTGTGGTTTGCATAGATTCAAAATGTTGTGGAAGTCTTTCTAGTAAGATTTACAGTTAGTAAATAATAACTTTTTGCTCTCTAGGATTTTTAAAATGTAAATATAAAAATAATCCAGAGCCTATGGTTTAGGGATTATGAGTCTCAAATTCACCTTGTAGAAGCTTGTCTGTTCTTTTTTCAGGGGCATTTCGGGATTTTTTTTTATTTTATTTTATTTTTTTTTGTGAATCATCAAGATTTTCTTCATCTTGATGAAAAAGACACAAATATGGATGTAACAAGGCAGAGGGAGGGCTCTAAAAGATGAATGATGTTTGGGATATCAGCAGTTCGGTATTGGCACTGACAGGTTGCGTGAACCCTATTTCCCAAGCAGACTGGATCCAGCAGTGAATCTGTGCTTATGCACTGGGTAAAACTTGTACACATTTACTCCACAAAGGGAAAACAGCTTTTGTGTGAGAGAATTGCAGTGGTGTAATAAAGTATAAACTTCCTGATGCGGGCAAGTTCTTTTTTTTTTTTTTTTCCTCCAGAGTTGAAATGCTGGCTGAAATATGTTACAGACAAATACATGTACTGATGTATGGTCTCTGCAGCCGTATGGTTGCCACCTTTGAAATTAAAAAAAAAAAAAAAAAAAAAAAGCACCATCCACCCAACCTCAGACCAGCCACATCAGAGACGGCTGTAGTGCACACACACATCATCTGCACATGTACTGCAGCCCAGATATCAGCCAGTGTGTCCGTGCTGGCATTTGCCAGGCAGGTTGGAAACCACAGAAGCAATGACTATGCTTGGCAAAGGTAGATATCACTGACTTGCTCAATTCTTTTTCCAACTGCTGCAGATTTTTTGGTTGCTGTGTTTTTATTATAAACTTGCTAACCTTCGTGTTCAATGTACAGGCAAGCCTGTAGCTAAGCCTCTTATAATGGTATCTAAAGGTTAATAATCTTTTATGTTACCTGCAGTGAGTTAGCATTTAAGGATCCCAGCTGAGGTGGGGTCTGGTAGCACTGACATACTGACGTTGCTTAGCTGACAACCAAGGAAGAAACTGAATCAAAGTCACCAGAGCAAAGCCTGGCCTGGATTCCCCTCCACTAGCAGGAATGATCTTTGGCCTTTCATTGCAGCTTGTTCAAACCTGCTTTATATCCAGTTTTACACAGTACATGCTAATAACATAATGGACATGGGCTCAGTTTTGACTTATCAAGAGGAGCTGTAACTCAGCAGGAGGCTGTAATGCAGCCATCGGGCCTTAGGTTGTGTTTACAACACACCAAGGCAGCAGCCCCCTGTTTTAGTTTGTTCCAAGCTATTGCCCATCATTGCAAAATGCTTATGTATGGCCTCTGACTTGAGATGCTTCACCTTTGCTAGGGGTGGGAAACCAAACGATGTTTTGTAGGGTGTTTGTTTATTTACCTAGCCTCATGGAATTGCATATTTTAATATCTTCATCAGGAGCATTTGCAGGGGGTGGTTTCACTTCTGTGTTTGGTCTTCTCTTCTAAATTGTCAGTCTGATCTCCCCTGTTTGGAACCCTCTCTTGTGAGGAAAGCTGACCTGAGGAGGCATGCTGCCATTTGCAGATTTCCCATGCATAAAACTTTTGTTAACACATGTATGCATCAAAGCCAGTGGTAAGAGAAAATAATTTCCTGCTTTATGTAAATGTGAAGCAGCATATTGGTGTGGGGGGAAAAAATGACGTTATGGCAATGAGGGAATTAATAATTAAAACATGCAATTGAAAAGGTGCTTCTAAACAAGTGCTTTGGATTCCAGCTGTGTTTCTCACAGCAGTAGTGAGGTCTGCAGGACTGCAGTGACTTCACTGATGCTGAGATGCCAGTGGCCATGTTTTTTGAAACCGCAGAATTTTAAGTGCTCATCATAACTTTTATTCTATCTCAGGTACTACTGGACTCACTGGTGGCCCCCCAGAGGAAGACTTGAATTTTAGGAAACATGGAGAAGAGAAGGCTTGGGGATCTTATCAGCATCTTGGGAGCATCTTATCATCTATCTTGGGAGGGTGCCAGGAAAACAGACCCAGGCTTCTTTCAGTGGTGCCAGTACCAGGACAGGAGGCAGTGGGTGTGAACTGGGGCACAGGAGTTCCTTCTGAGGCTGTAGGTCGCTTCCTTGGGGATGTTCAGAAGCTGCCTGGTCGTGGGCCTGGGTCCCCTGCTCAGCAGGGGCCAGAGGGGAACAGGGAGCCCTGCCAGCCTCAGCTATTCTGGAATTCTGGGAAAGGCAGTTTGGTAACATCTCAGATACCTAGCTTGTGCCTGCTTGGTTTTTGTAATCACCAGCTGTGGAGAGGAAATATAGAGCGCCCAGTCCGTTTAGGAATCTCTGAGGTACATGATCTAAATTATCTGCAGTAATAACCTTAGCTATGTTGAGGGACTTGGTTTGGACTTAACATTGTTAAGGTTTTGAGCAGTGCAGAGGAGTTTCCTTATGTTGAGTGGTGATACAGGAGTTCTGAGTTCAGCAAGACTCTCAGGCTTGCAGAAGTCACGAAATATCACCTGCTCCATCCCAACTTCCCTTCTTGTCCCTATGTTAAAAAAAAAAAAAAAAAATCAAACAAAGAAAGCCAACTAATATTGTTGCACAGGGGAAATGAAATGTTGGAGGCAAAATAAAACAAAATGAATACATGAATTTATCTGGGTGATTTGGGCCGTTTCAAGTTATCAGGCAATACAAAATTGGGTTCTCTATCATACCAATTTTACATGATAGGAGTTCTTTGCTCCTCAACATTTTTCTTTCTGAAGTTAACAGTTTCCAAATACCAGAGGCTGGCTTGTGAATGAGGTGATTGAAATACTGGAACTAACTTTGGTCTCCCTCATTTTATCAGTGGATGATGCCAAACTGATCTGGTAGAGTGCATACAACCAAAATGGTGCTTGTTCTGGTAAACATTGCACTGTCATGCAGTAGTATTGTCAGATTATACAGGAGGGCCAAATGTCAGGCATTTATCTTAAATAAGAACTGTAGTATGCTTTTTTTAATGCTGTATCTGAAAACTCAAAACTTTTTCATTCCTTTTTGTTCTTTCCATCAGACTCCTGGAAAAAGTCCTGCTGCTTCCAAGTTCTAGTTTTTGTAACTTTAGCAGTGGCATAAATACATGTAGGGTTTTTCAGCTTTTGGAAGAGGGTTGAAATGTGACTCTATTAAACCTGAATCTGAAGACTGACTTGGTTCATATTGTTTTCTCTTAATAGCTTTCCAAGCAGCCGTTAAGTGAAACTACTGCATATTGAGCCGGGTGTAATATGAGGCTCATTGGGTAAAATAACATTAGTCTGTGCTACTTAAACACACTCTGAAAGGCTTAAGGAGGAGAGGAAGGAAAATATTTGAAGAGATCAACTGGGATGTGGTGGAATACAAGTAATGTCACCTGAGAAGGATTAGAATTCGCCAAAGCTTGACCTGAATGAAGACCTCCATTTAGGGCTTGTGTTCCTACCAGATGAGCTGCAGTAGTTTTTCCATGCAGGGCTTTCTACCAGCAGTCGTAGTGAAAGAACCCAGTGATTTACTTGGCTTCTGTGTCTCAGTAGCAGTGGAGCTTTTTTTCTTCTTTAGTAAATAAAAAAAAAATCCCAGTTTAACATTCTTTCTTATTAGCTGCAGCTGGCTTTTTCTAATTACCAAAGTCTTGAGAGAATGTAGCTGAGAAAAATGTTGCTATTTTCCTCATTGGCAGCTCATTGTATGCACTGTAACTGATAGGCAGCTGCATATCCTATTCACATCCTTAGATGCAGAAAGCCTCAAAATCCAGGAGAAGACTATGGAGGAGCTGATAGCAATGGCATTTTCTGTTGTGATTTTTTTTTTTTTCTTTTATTTCATAATGAAGGGTTAACTAACCCAGCAGCCCCGTACTCTTAACAACATGCCTGCTGTGATGGTCTCTTTGAAAACTACTTATTCTTAGATACCTAGTGCCTCTGAAGTAACAAGTAGCAATGAGGTGAGCTAGAGCTGGAAGTAGACAAAACAATTACTCCTGTGTCATGTCGCTAGGTGGATGTTCACCCCTATGGGCCATTATAGTCAGTCATGGAGGTCTGAGAGTTGCAGCAGGGTTAAGTGGGAAATCCTTTCATATGGAAGTCAACATGATTTATGCTTGCTAGCATCATAGATGTTCAGAGGAATTTTACCTTATGCTTCTTGGTTTGGGTTTGGGGATGACAGGTTGGGAGTACCAGTGTGGAGAGGAATTTGCGTTTACCAGCGAGAGGTTCTTTACACCTTTCTTTGAAGCACTATTGACCGCTGCTGCAGGGAGTAACGCTTTTGCTCTGTGCATCAATTTCCATGTGAAGTTTTTGTTCCAATTTCTCTTTTCACAGAATAGCAAGATCCATGCCAATGGTATTTGGTTCTGGATTTCTGTGAGGTTCAGCTTAGTCTGCACCTTTCAGGTCTTGATTTTCCTGAAACACATCGTAAGTCACAGTTAAGCCTAGCAGAAAAGTAATGAAAAAAGGCATGCAGTGAAAAGCAGCACTATGGAAGAATATGGCATGTCTCTCCAGAGGCTTGTATGGGAATGATTTAATGTCAGAACTAGTTAGTATTATCCTTCTCTCTCATTTATGTCTCACTGCTAACTTCTGAAACTTTGGCAAGCACTATCCGTTTTGTTTAGCCACAAACATTGCTGACTTGTTTTTTCATCAGTGCTTCTTACTGTGGTAATTCATTTCTTGATTTTTGTCATTCATGCTTAGTTTGTAACAGAAACTCTATATCTGCTTTCTCCATGAAGTAAACATATAAAAGATCCCCATGATATTCTACTGTATGGAGTAATTTCTGTTTTGTTTACGTATTTTAGCCAAGGAGAAGCCTGATTAGCTGAATGTTTAATAGCGTTCAAATACGTCCTAGAGCTTTGCATTTGCTGTTTGATGTTCCATTTTATAGCTTTACTTAAATGCTCTGCAGGGATTGTGGTTTAGTGGTGGGAGCATGAAATTTGAATCCAAGGTGCCTGTTTCTCTTACCAACAGAGCTGGTCAGTATGTTTTAAACGTCAGATTCTTCTATCCCACCACCCCCATAATGCATTTTCTCATGTATGCAACGAGTTTTTTTTTCCTTTTCCCCCTTCCTCTCCTCCCCCTTTTGCCTTTTTTTCCCCTCCTTTTTGAAGTAAGTGTTGAAGATTCATGGCTTAAACAGGAATTGCAAGTACCTCTGTTTCTCTGGTGCGTAGGACAGTGTTTTATCACACTGCGTTTTAAATTGTATCAGTGATTTGTGTGGCTGAGGGGTCCTAGAGTGTTAATCTCCAGGCATGTATACAGTTCTTACAAGGGATGATAAGCACATAAATGAGTTTCCTGCCTCCTCAGGTTCACTGACGGAGCAAACATCTGCATGTAGAACATTACATCCATGCCAGTGGTCTAAGAGATTTAGAAATGTTTTGTTCTGGCTGATGTGAAGTCTATGTTCTCCGCAGATTTTTTCATGGCAAGATGTGTCTGAGAGACTTTAAATGCTTTTTTTTTTTTTTTTTTTCCTGACATATTTTACTAATTTTCAGACACAAAGGATGGAGCTCTTCATATGCAAGTAGTTATTTGCAGTAGACTGATTAATTGCAGTGTGAAAGATTTATATATGCGTAGAGCCCAAGTATATCTTATTTCATACCTAGGAAAGATAAAGACTTTGGAAATGGCAGGAGACTTGGGGCACCTCAGACTGCAGCTTTTAAGTTGTTTCAAAGAGGTCTGCTTTTAGAGAACACCTTCCTGGCTTGTTTTGTTTTGTTTTTTTTTAATGGTAACTTACCTGAAAATGGAAGCATAACTTTAACACTTAAGGCATTTTCAAAATAACATAACGTAAATTTCTTACATTAAGAATGAAAAATGAATATTTATAATGCATATTTGTCGTTACCTCCTCAGTGCTGCCACTGTCTTCCCTTTAATTCTAAAGTCCCTTATTATTCACAATACAAACATCATCTATGGAATGTGAGCCAACTAGCTTCTAGCTTTTAATGAACACATGACTTGTCTGCTTTTAAGACTTTATTCACATTCCCACAGAACTATAAAAAAAAATTCAGTAGCTTTTTGCCAAACAGTAATCTTAATTTCTGCCTGAAATGTCCAGAACGCTGAACATGCAGGGTGCACAGGTAAATCAAACACACTTTTTTTTTTAATTGAGGGAATTCTATAGCCATAAAGTGGTGATCTTTCTTGGCTGCTGTGATATAAGTGGATATGAAAAACAGAAGCTGTTTTTTTTTCTTAATGTAATTCCTACTAGATGAGGAGATAAAACTGTATGTATCTGAACGGCAAATGAGCTCCATCTGTTCTAATTCAAGATCTCAAAGTCTGGTCCATCATTTTTGTTTGATGTCTCAAACTCTGATGCCTTCAGTTGACAATAGGGAGGATGACAGAAGATTTGGTGGATGTTTTGAATGTGCTAAATTAGTGCAAGCAGGATGTAAAGTACAGTGCAGTGGGGATTGAATTAAAGTGAGGTACTACAGTGAACCATGTATTTGTGTAGTATGCAAACAGTGAGAGTTTGAGATATCTTTTTCTGTATCTTACTAAAACTTGGATACATACATGTATGGTAACATCTGCTTATTTTTAGAGTTATATCTTTCAAGTTTAGTGTTTCTCCACAATGTTTAGCAGCACTGGCTTTTTTTTTCTTACTTTCTTCCTATTAAAATGGATTACTTTGCTACTCGTCTTCTCAGTTACATGCAGCTTTGACATAACTTTTAGTATTTATTTATCCATACTATGTGACATCATGTGAAAAGCCACAATGCTGTGGGGAGCCAAACAAGGGCCGATCTCTGATCAGGAATTGGCTGGGTGTTGGTCAGCAGGTGGTGAGTAATTGTATTGTGGATATATGTGTGTGTGTGTGTGTGTGTGTGTGTATATATGAATGTTATTGTTGTCACCTATTTCTTTCCCCCCCCTTTTTTTTTTCTGTCTTAGTAAATAGCTTTTATTTCAACCCACAAGTTCTATTTTGTTTCCAGTTCTCTCCCTCTTCCTATCTCCTTCATCATTGGGGGTGAGAGAACAGCTGCGTGGTGCTGAGCTGCTGCCAGGTTAAATAACAGCACTATTAAATTAATGACACATCCTCCGTTGACCTGAGCGGAATGGGAATATCACCATTGGTTCAAAAGTGTTTTGTGAAGAGCCCTGGCTGGGAACACACTTTCATGGGCCGCATTGCTTTGCTTGTTTGCACAATACTTTCTGTATCTTCTGTAGATTGTGATGAGGCCTTAGATATCTTAGAAGTAGCTGAGGTGAACTAGAATCGTAGAATCACAGAATGGCCTGGGTTGAAAAGGACCACAATGATCACCTAGTTTCCACCCCCTGCTACGTGCAGGGTCGTCAACCACCAGACGAGGCTGCCCAGAGCCACATCCAGCCTGGCCTTGAATGCCTCCAGGGATGGGGCATCCACAACCTCCTTGGGCAACCTGTTGCAGTGCATCGCTGTCCTCTGTGTGGAAAAACTTCCTCCTGATGTCTAACCTAAACCTCCCCTGTCTCAGTTTAAAACCATTCCTCCTTGTCCTATCACTATCCACCCTCGTTAACAGTCATTCCCAATCCTGTTTATATGCTCATTTCAGGTATTGGAAGGCCACAATTTGGTCTCCCTGGAGTCTTCTCCAAGCTGAACAAAGCCAGTTCCCTCAGCCTTTCCTCATAGGAGAAGTGCTCCAGCCCTGTGGTCACCTTAGTGGCCCTCCTCTGGACCCACTCCAAGAGCTCCACGTCCTTCCTGTACTGGGGGCCCCAGACTTGGGCATGGTACTGCGGATGGGGCCTCACAGGAGCTGGGTGAGAGGGGGACAATCACCTCAAAACAAGCTTCTTCCAGAAGAGGCAGGGTTGTTCCTAATAAAATAAATAGAAATAAAAGAATAGGACTTCCTTCAGGTTTCTGAATTTTTATTTACTCAGTGTAGTTTTAGCATGTGAAATATTATGGGCATGAATGCAACTTAGAAAAACTCTTTTGCTAGCATTGTTTCCAGTTTGGCAATAAATAAACTGTGCCCTGTCCAGCCTCTCAGTAGATAACTACTTCATATTTTATTAGAACAATTTGGCTCCTGACATGAACTGTAGTCCCATTAATCCTGTAATATAGTGCATAGGATTGGAAAAACACAGGATGTAAACATGTTCTTCATTATGCACTTTAACACAAAACAGATATATAGAGCTCATTCTAGAACATGGTAGTCAGAGTGTACTAAGAAAATAGCAAATTGTTGACTAGACTCATCTGCTATTAGTTTATTTTGGGGTTAGGAGCAAAAGGCTTAAGAAATCTCAATTATTTCACGTTACATCTTGATGCCTATCGTATCTTGCTGGACATTACTTAAGTAGACAGGACCAGTGATTCTATTGCCTCCATTGAATCCAAAATCAAGGCAACTTAAAGTAAGTCTTACAAGAGAAAAAGACTCAATAATGAGAATGGTTGTGTTTGACAGTGATGTTGTATAATCATAAATAAAAATCTAGTCAATGTACAGAGCAGTAAATCCAGGCTCTTTTTTTCTACTGCAAACTTGTAACCTGGGACTTTGGGAAGGATAACAAGTTTAATCTGAGAGTTCTTTGGATTGTTCAGAAGTAGGAAATAATAAATTCCTTTTAATACTGTAGCATCTACTGTAGAAGTCCAAGAGGTCATAATCACAGTGGTCCCAGTAGCATTATGTTGAGTGAATCCATTGGTACTATTCAGTGGCAAAATGGACTGGAACAACCTCTACAAGTAAATGGTTACACAGATGTGCTTCAAGAGATACAGTCTTTTAAAGTTGAGAATTGGATAAATCTGAGTTGCTGGTTTCTTGAAGATTCTTAGTTGTGTAATTGTCTCTAAGACTGATGAATATCAATTGATGTGAAGTCAGTGGTTGGGCTCCAGACTGGAAAGTGTACTGTAGTCTATATCTTAACCTCATCTATGAGAAGCATGCACGTGGAAAAGAAGATTGAAGACCTTTTAATACAGTTATCATATTCTTATGCAAAGATTGCCTCTTAGATTGGTACTGGTGCTATCAAGGTGGTAGGTTACTGCTTCAAATTGAATTCAAAATTAACAGCAAAATATTGATCAAATTGAATTCATATGTGATGTTTCAAAATGTAATTACAGAAATGGATTCACACTATACTTCCAAGTTTGATATTGCTTACTGAAAGCTGTATTTTTTGGTGAGTATTGGCTTCCAGGGTAGATGAACTTTCAATTCATTTGTGTATGTAAAAGGACAGTTCCTTTAAAAATGAATTTGGAGACATACTTTTGGGAGCACTTAATTATAATGCTGCAAAATTCTGATATTGCATTAGTGTGCTGCCATATTACCTCTTTTCCTGTCCTTACATGGTAGGATAGCAGAATTTTCAGGTACTCTGAAACAGTGTTTGTTAGAATATGATTTCCGTGATGCTGGTTGCTGAGCAGGAGCTGTCAGTACTGGTTGAGATGGAGTGTAAAAGAATCCGTAGCCTTACTATTGTCCCTTTCCAAAGTCTTAGATCTTTCCTATTAGGAATGAAACCACTATGCTTCCACAGCACAGGTTATTTGGGAAAACAATCAAAGGATGCAATGGATTTGATGGAAGAAAATAAGGAGGTGTTTCCCAGTGGGAGGAGGCTAGATAGAAAAGTAGGGAAAGGAAACAAAACTAAACCTTTTCACGAATACCACTCAACTTTAATTAGAAATATAGCTAAATAAAAGGGCAAATAATTGCTAAATGAGACATCAGTGTGATACTTACAAGCAGTTGCAGAAAACAGCGTCTAATTGATTGATAAGGGATTTGGGGGTGTAGCTTTTATTGGGTTTGGCCAGAATGTGTTGTGTCTCTTTGGAATGAGACTTCATGGAAATACACTAGCAGCCAGCACACAGATTCAGAAAACATTCCTGTATTTGAAGTGGTTTCACAAAATTCATTTATCTATTAAATCAAGAATTGTGTTTAGGCTGCAGAACCCAATGGCCTGAATAACGTGCACTGGGCTCCTAGCAGTCATATGTAAACTGTCTAATCGCTGTCAGCTGTGTTAAAACAAATAGTCAGAAACTTAATATCTACCAGTATTGGTACCTGTATCTGTTACAGTAGCAGACATTC
The DNA here is from genome assembly GCF_019232065.1 of Centrocercus urophasianus. Classification (NCBI taxonomy): domain Eukaryota; kingdom Metazoa; phylum Chordata; class Aves; order Galliformes; family Phasianidae; genus Centrocercus; species Centrocercus urophasianus. The sequence goes on from NW_024884253.1 coordinate 16,554,361, forward strand.
CTGTTTTCTAAAAGAAAAAAAAAAAAAAAAGACAAGATCCCCCAGGAAAAAAAAAAAAAGTTGTTTAGATTTCTTTAAATTCCTTTTTAGTGCTACTGTAAAACTGCTTTTTAGAGCTTGGCTGCTTTTTGTCCATTGTTTTCTTTGAACAAAAGCCAGTCTTTTTTTTTTTTTTTTTTTTTTTTTTTGGCAAGTACTTTGCCATCTGAACAACTGTCAGTAGAGGGAGATGCATTTGTGTGTTAAGACAGAGATGACTTTAACGGGTTGCTAACGCAGTGGAGGATGTTCCTGAAGCATTCCTGGATATTCAGTTCTTTGCTGTGAACCCTTCATTTTGTGTCCCAAGGCACTGAATAGAGGGCAAGTCTGTCTTGTCTGCTGTGTTGGTTTTCACATGGGTTAAAAGACCAGTAAACTCTTTTGCAATAACATTTTATGTTACTCAGTGCACGTTTTGCGTAGGTCTGAATGTGTGTGTGGGTTGCAAAAGCAAGGAAAAAAATTGCACTCTGTGTTATGCAGAAAGATTTTCTGTTTTTGTAATGTTATTTGATATATTGGAATTTTCCAAATATCAAATTGAGAAACCCAAGTCTGCTGAAACGTATTACAAGACCTGGGAGAGTAGTCGGAAGGTAGTATTGTGGTGGGCAGACAATATAGCTGTGCACTCCTTTTAAAAACAGAAAGGACATTTTTATGTGAAAAATCATAAATATTTTGCTTCAGGACGTAATGAGATCTCTTGAAAACTCTCATTACATACACTTTGATTTTTAATTCAAATATGAAACTAGTGTCTGTTATGAGAAATCCTTTTTTTGTCAACAGAGGCGTTTGAGCAGATATAGCAACTTTGCTATTCTATAGTTAGCCTATTGATTAGCTGGAGATTGCTCAGCAAAGAATCCAACAAATCAAGAATACAATATCTCATCTGAGATATTTGCTGTACATGATAGTTCCGTTGTTAAGTCTTGGGTATAAGATTACTGCATGACTTATTCAATGTTTTATAACTACAGAAAGGAGATAAAGTATAAGAGGTGGTGGTTTTCAAACAAAAGTTATTTTCTTGGATTCAAATGGAGATGATCTTTCTCTTTCCCATTCAGCAAGGATAAAATAGGGAAGGAGAAAGCTGCGCTAGTACTGGTGATGGCACCTGATTGATTAAACATTTAAATGGGAACCTTATGTTCAGTTAACTCTGTCCTCAGCTTTGTAATGTTTAGTTATGTGTTAAGTTTTGATTGCTTGCATGTTCCAGCATATGGTCACCTCCACTGGATCTGCTCCTGAGCTGAATGCAAACTAGTGATGAGCTCTGGGCTGATTGCTCAATTAAGACCCATGTGTATTAGCATCTACATATCCTTGCAACACTTCAAAGGCCGAGGGCGGACCAAAGGGAACAGTCTTATATGGCTTGTCCTCCCTTCTGTTTTCAGTATATCCATATCTAGTGGACAGTGTATCTATGCAAACTTGTTTCTCCTGCTCAGTGTTACTACATTAAATTGAATGTGTTGGTGATGTGGACTTGAAAACTTGGAGTTTTCATGAAGACAGGAGAATTAGTTCCTTTACTTTGGTTTATGCCTTTCAAAATCTTTCTCCTTCGCTACTTGAGAAATTTATTAAAACCAGCATTTTTGCATCTTAGCAGCATCTACAAGCAACAGAATTCTGAGTAAATAACCCTTCCTGTCTTGCTTATTTGTAGTTTTGTCTGTGAAGATTTTGACCCAAAATCCGTACATGCATAAGGAAGTGTGCAATGCAATACAGATACATTTTTCCAGATATCTCTTAAACCTTACATCTTTTGTATTTGTTACTTGGTAGGATGCTTTACAAGCTAGTCACTTGAATCTTGAGTGTGGACCCTTGCCTCTGCCTCTTGGGCTCTTCTAATGTAGCTCTGATCTTGAAGGTATGCACAAGGAATTTTGAATTAATGTAGAATTTATGTAACACAAATAAAACTGGCGTCCAATTGCTTTAATCTGGAAGTTCCAAATGAGCACAGTGAAGAAAGGAGGGTGGGAAAAGAAGCAGACATGAGTGTGCTCAATGTGGCACTGAGAGGAAGTAGAAATGGAGAAGGCATTTCTTACTAGGGAAGGAGGATCAGTTGAGTTGATTGATTTCATGTGTTGCTAAGATTATTTTGCAAATATTTGTTTATAAAATTAAATATAAATTTCTTACTAGGAAGGAATATTGTGGTTGAACACGGCTATGCATTTGTGACAGATAGCAGATAGCAATGTATACATTCTGTGTGGAGGAGGGGGAGGGGAAGACAAGACTGTTCAAAATACAGATTTATAGGGGAAGCACCTCTTCACTGACTTGTAACAGCAGCTAAATTGTGTTCCTGCCTTAATTAGTGTCAAAGTTATTTGGTTCTCATCATATTAATCTTTGTTACAGTTAGCTGAAATATTGTTCAAGTGTTAGGTGCTGATGAGAAAGTCTGTGCATCTTATAAATTGCATGCAATGTGTGGAGTTCTTATTAATTGGTGGTGGAAGTTACAATCCATATTTTAAATAAGTAGCATAATACAGCCATTCAGAATTACACCACAAAAAAGAGAGGGTTTTAATGGACTCCATATGTATGCTTTTAGAACTGGTTGAGTAAAACTTTTGCTATACCACATAATGGTAAACCATCAGTGCTATAATGTCTTTAGGGTCTTTTAAGAACCTTCTTTATAGACACTCTTTTGACAAAGATTAATTCATTAATGGATTCAAGCCAACAGTATTATAGTTTTTACTGTTATGATAAGCAGGCATCAGTGTTGGTTGCATTATCCCTTTAAATTCCTGAAAACTGAAATGTAATAGCCCTGCTCTCTGTGGGGAAAAACTCATTCTGAACAACAAGCACTACTTCAGTGCATTGCTTGAATTTTAAAACAATTGTTTCAATGCTTATTTTTGTTTATCCTTTTTCAGAATAAAGACTACAAAGACTAGATGTATGTGGGAAGACATAGATATAGGATGTGGTATTTCTGCCCTTAGTGACTTTTTTTGTTTTATATGGAAAAGTTCATCTCTTCTTCTTTCAAGTTGTTTTTTGTTTTTTTTTTTTTTTTATGGCTGAGCTCTATTAATTGCTAAGAAACTAACGCTGAGCTGCTAGTGGGTAGTTAACTTAAGGCCACGCTATGTTAAGTGCCTGACTGCCCATAGTGCTTACACAGAATCACAGAATCACAGAATCACCCGGGTTGGAAGGGACCTCAAGGATCATGTAGTTCCAACCCCCCTGCCTAGCAGGGCCACCAAACACACACATTCAGATCAGGTTGCCCAGGACCCTGTCCAACCTGGCCTTAAACACATCCAAGGACGGGGCATCCACAACCTCCCTGGGCAGCCCGTTCCAGGGCCTAACCACTCTCCTTGTATAGAACTTCCCCCTAACATCCAACCTAAATCTTCCCTCCTTCAACTTCGATCCATTTCCCCTAGTCCTGCTGTTGTCAGCCCTTTTGAAGAGTTTACTCCCCTCGTGGGTGTAGGTTCCCTTCAGGTATTGATAGGCTGCAATGAGGTCACCCCGCAGCCTTCTCTTCTCCAGGCTGAACAAGCCCAACTCCCTCAGCCTGTCCTCATAGGGGAGGTGCTCCAGCCCCCTGATCATCTTAGTCGCCCTAAGAAATACTACACCTGGGAGTATTTCATAACCCACTGAACCTGGCTTACAGAGGCAGAGTTGCACTTGCAGTGCAGCCTGGCCTAGCCACCCTGTAGTAGATACCAGATCACTGGGTTTAGTATCAGCATTCCTGTGGGGAGCATGTTAAAAGACTTGCAATGATCTCTCCTTCACCTCTAGCCTTTAGACATGGGCTGTCTCAGTGAGACATTGGTATGAGACTGGGCTTCTCCTCACTTGTAAGTATACCACTGATGAGACAAGCATATCTTGGTAGAAAATAAAGACCGTGACTTTATTAAAAGGGCTCACATAGGAATATAATATTCCACTTTTTTGTTATGTGTCTTAAAATGATTTATTTCAGAAAGTGCATGTTTGTGAGTGTTTTTAAATCTGTGTAAGTATACTGATGAAGTTCTTGTTAAGTTCCATTTTAGTTTAAAGGCTAAAACTTTACAGAATGTGTACGCAAATGGACTTCTTGTTTTGAGAAAATCTAGGAAGTTTCAACCAATTGCTTTAATTCAGTATTTTTTTTTCATGTTGAGTTAATTGCATGAACTGCCTAGATTAACTCTAAGCTATATTTAGAGCAATTAGTCTTTCAGTCTGAAGTCCGGTGCTCTGATCCATCTTCCCACTTCCATCTCCACGTGAATATTGATACTTCGTCTCCTGACCGTTGCCTGTGGCTGTGTGCAGTGGCTTGACCTTGGCTGGTGGCCAGATGCCCACCCAGATGCTCACTCAATCCCCCTCCTCCACGGAACAGGAGGGGGAAATAAGATGGAAAAAATTTGAGTCGAGATACCAAAGTAAATGCTCTTTTGCTGTATGAAAATAATAGAAGTAAAATCTACTTTTAGTTCCTGGACGGGCAGAGAAGGCTTATGGGCCATGCTCTTGAGAGTGGTATCACAGTGCTACCTCATGACTGCAAAGTAAGATTGTTTCTTCAATAGTTAAGGAAATATCAATGTATTTTGATAAAGCAAAAGGGGGCAAAGCCTCATTTTTATTTCTTTTTTTTTAAATCCTAGGAATCCAGAGGCTTTATGTGTAGAATCCAATTCTTCCACATCCTAGGTGTTGGCAGTGCCAGTTTTTGAGTGCTCTGCTCTTGGATATCATCGCTTTTTTTTTTTTTTTTTTTTTTTTTTTTTAGGAAAAGAGAAAAAAAAAAAACCCACGGGGGGAGGGCCATAAAAAAAAAAAAAAAAAAAAAAACAACAGGGAGTGAGAAAGTAAAGTAATTGG
>NW_024884253.1:16559404-16612670 GCF_019232065.1 Centrocercus urophasianus
TGGAGAATCCAATTCTCCACCACCTAGGGGTTGGGTTGGCTTTTTTTTGATTGCTTTTCTTTTGGTTTTTATTGTTTTTTTTTTTTTTTTTTTTTTTTTAAAGGCAACTGGAACTAATTAATCTACCAGGGCTGGCTGGCCATGCATTTCAACAGAAAAACAGATCCCTGCTGGAAGGAAAGGAATGATATAGCTGTCAGTCAGAGAAGGAAAGGAGGACTCTCATCTCCTAGCAGTTTAAGACCTTGTTCCTGTTTTCTTAAAAGGCTGATAATTAATTAGCTTAGTTGTTGTCAGCCCACATTTGAAAAAGAGGTAGTTACTGTAGAAGGAAACATCCGTTTGTTATTTCAGATGTTGGGATTTAATATGTTCTCCCAACTACCTTCTGCACATATGTAATACATTCTAGCTTTTTATAAGGCTGTTGGTTACAAATAGCTTTGAAATAACTACCATGTCTACCAGATCTAAAATTCCGTAATAATTATTCATTATATCACCATCATTTTTATTATACCAAAAGCGATTTCTTCACAACCCCTCCCACAGCAGAATGATGCTGTAGAAGAGATTTAATTTGCCCTCATTAATCCAGGATTGCTCAACACAGCAGTACAGCTATGTCATCTTTGTTTTAAGAGAAACTGGATGGAGTGAGACAGCCACTCCATGAAACTTCAGTAATTGGATTCATATTTAAGCAATGTGTGGGCAAGAAAACCCCTTCAGCTTCCTAGCTTAATTCTTTTTATTATCTGCCTGTAATCTGAGTAGGTTCTAACTAGAAGTTCTCTAAGAATTAGGCTAGCTGGCTTTATAGCTATAATTTAGGCATAGTTATACATACCTCTGACAATTCACCACTTCCTGTTACATATTCAGAATGAGGCTGTTGGGACAGAAATTTGTCTCTGAGAATAAATTTTGGCTCTTTCTTTTAAATTCAAATTTAATATTTATCTCCCAAATTTTAACAATATTTCTTGAGCTTAGGACTATATATGTCTTATTTTTCTCTCGAGTTTTTTAAAGACTACTAGAGGAAGTCTGATTTTAACTTAATTTTAATGTGGTGCATGCTATTGTAACATCCAACTGCTTGAATGTCTTTTAGGCTTTAAAATGCAGTCTCTTAAACTTCTTCAGTTCCAGAGTATCTGATTTAGGTACTTGTATGACACAATGTGCTTTCACTTTATTTTAAGAAGTGAACACACAAGATACTACTTTTTTTTTTTTTTTTTCATTATCTGATCCTTATGCATTTGAACTTGGGCTTCTGTGACAAAGACACAGTTGTTTGTCTGCTGATTGAATTTAACAAGAAGCTGGTGTTCTCAGTGCCCCATTTCCTATAGCATAACCATACAGTAATGCTAAATGCACGTATGTACAAAAAAGCATTAAACCCCAGAAAATCCCCTTAAATCTCAAAGCTGGAAATTCAACCACTGAGAGGTAATTGTACTGAAATTTAAGCCAAAAAGTAATTTTCTTATGTGGTTAGAGATTTTAAATGTAATAAACTGTGATAAAGGGAATCTTTAGAGGCAACCTAAAGGTGATGGTATGAATTCATATGTATTGAGTGATCGTAGTTTCCATCTGAATGTGCAAGAAAAATGATATTTTCAAACCTCTTGTAAAATAATAGGCAAGATAACCCTTGTATTACTGCAAATTCTAAATTACTTCTCTTAGATATTTGTCTTTGGAGCTGTTGCCTACAAAACAAGTACTACTGGGAAATGTCTGTCTGCCTACCCTACAAAGTTTAGCTTCCTTACATCGCCTAAGTTATTTGAGCAATCAGTACAAGAAGATCATAGAGTAAGAGTTCAGTGGGACCCATTTTGTGTAATTTTAGCAATCCGAAGGTTAGATTCCATCTGATCTAGCCAAGAGTCAGTGAAACATGCCTCTCAGCAGGGAAATTTGGCCCCTTAGCTTTCAGGTTCTTCTGTAGTGGATGATGAGTGTCTTTGGAGGGCAATTTATCTTATCCTAAAGGGCTGACCTGTGAGTGAATCACTAAGATTTTTAATTTGTCTTATTGGAAACTGGGAAAGGACCTGTACAGGTTGGACAGTGTCAAGGCCTTTTCTACTTTTCATATCGTCCTGCCTTCTTTATTCCTGTGTTTTCAAGGCACAAAAGCAGATCGGAACCCAAAAATCCTATGAACTTTTTGTGCAGAAAGCTAGCACAGTTCCTGTGGATAATATCCTTGTTCTCATAACTGTAAATGTGTGGCAGTTTTAAAATCAAAATATTTAGGAATAAAGCAGCATGCTTGTTTCTGACTCTGTTAGGCCAGCTTGAAAGCTGAAGCTTTTTCAGCAGTAGTGCTTCTGAAGAGTCTTTCCAAGGTAGTTTGAGTTCCATGATTACCTTGAAAGCACGTTAGGATGTCCTGCCAAGCTCCTGGGTCTTCATATGTTCACTAGCACAGCAATTATTTCCCTTTGTTTCCTATCTGGTTCTGCATAGTTACCAGGGATCCTGGGTTTGAAGGGGGGGGTGGGTTTTTGGCGCTAGTGCTTTACTGGTTTCTGCCTTGTGTTTAATTCCTAGGTACTTGTCCTCTGCATTGTAGTTTCTAATCTCTATCACTAATACTTTTTTGTTGTTATACATTTCTTTTAGAATTTGCAGAGTGTGCTGTAATTTGTTATGCGTATTGTCACAAAAGTTCATTTGCTAACTTTGAGAGCAAAGAAGAAATGTACTATAAAGGAAAAAGTTTGTATGTGTTTTTCCTACATCAATCAACACAAAACACCGTGGAAAACACAGTTGTTTCAACAGACTCTTGGAACTGTGATTTAGGTAAAGTTTATAGTTTCAATGGGACTCAAGGAGCCATGCGTGTTCTGCCAACACTAAAAAGACTTGAAAATGTCTTGAAATCTTATGTGTATTATATTTGTTTTGTTTGTGTAGACAAATGCTTCTGTGTGGCCCATATTTTCCTTGATAGTCTCTACAGCTGACCTTGTAGGTGGGTTTTATGTCTCTGGTGTTGATCAAAAGGAGTTTGTAAAGTGCATCTTAGAAGTGCTTTAAGGGTTGGTTGGACTCATGTTTCAAGGATTGGAAGGATTTATTCAAAATATGTTCAACAAATTCAGGTTTTTTTTATGTAAGGAGTTAGAATAGTGTCTAGAGTAGTGTCTCCCCTTACCCCCTCAAGGGAGAAAAAGAGATTTCTATTATGCTATTTATATCTTAAATAGAAATAACAATTCCCACTGTATGGTCTGATTATTTTTACTCAATTTTTGATTTATTTTTTTTTTTTCTTCATAACAAATATGCAGCCATCTAGGCCTATGGCTGCAGAGCATACCTGAGCCTTTCACTGGCATTGTATGGCAGAAGAGAGAAAGAACTGTGTGAGATGTGAGCAGGTGGAGGGCCTGCTTAGCCTGGTGGCGAGGCTACATGATAGAACTGATGGGCTAGAAAGTGTCAAGGGGGCAAAAAGAGAGAAGGAGCAGAGGAGCTGTGCTCTGCCCTCACTGAGATGTGTTCAGCCACAAGATCTAAGGTAGTCTGTCTGGATCTTCTCACTACTAGGCTGAAGGCAAGAACTAGAAGGAAAGGAGTGAATGGAGACAAGTCCATGCTCGAGGCAGCAAGCAAAACACCTCCTTGCCCGTTCCACTCCTCAAGTATCTCTGTACAACAGGTACAAGACTCTGGTTGCATGTCTGTGGATAGAGGAACAAAAAAAAAAAAAAACAACCCATCAAAACAAAAAACAGAAAGCCTTCCTCCACTATCAAGGCTTTATCATCACAGAATTGCAGGGATTGGAAGGGACCACAAGATACTGAGTCCAACTGCCCTGCTAAAGCAGGTACCCTACAATAGGTTGCACACACAGGTGTTCAGATGGATCTTGGATATCTCCATAGGAGACTCCACAACTTATCTGAGCAACCTGTTCCAGTGCTCCATCACCTTTCTTGTAAAGAAGATCTTCTGCATGTTAGTGTAGAACTTGTTATGTTCAAGTTTTAGGACATTATTTGTTGTTATATCACTACATGCTACTGAGAAGAGACTGGTCTCATCCATTTGTATCCTACCTCTAGATATTTATAAACATGTACCAGGTCCCCTCTCAATCATCTTTTCCTCAGGCTGAACAGACCCAAGTTGCTCAGCCTTTCCTCATACAGGCCCTTTATCTTTGTGGCCTTCTACTGGACTCCTTCTAGCAGATTCCTGTCTTCTTTGAACTGGGGAGCCCAGAACTGAATGCAGTTGTATAAATTTGGCCTCTGGGCAGAGCAGAGTAGAGAAGGATTGCCTTTCTTGACGTGCTGGCAAAAGAGAAGAGATTGGTATTAGTTATCCTCCTTGCAGGGATCTCAATACCCAATGTGCCGAGCAGTCTGCTGCCTCTTTGGGCTTGGATGGAGGATGTTGCCTTCTCTGTTCAATCTGGAGAAGAGAAGGCTCTGGAGAGACCCTATAGAGGCCTTTTAATATCTAAAGGGCCTATAAGAAAGAAGGGGACAGACTCTTCAGTAGGGTCTATTTTAATAGGATGAGGGGAAATATTTCAAACTGTAAATGGGAAGATTTTGACTGGGTAGAAGGAAAGTGGTTTTATGGTGGGTGTGGTTTTTTTTTTTTTTTTTTTTTTTTTTTAACAATAGGGGATGGTGAGTTACTGGAATATGTTGCCCAGAGAGGTGATGGATGCCCTGTCCTTGTAGACAGTCGAGGTCGGGCTGGAGCAGGCTTTGAACAACCTGGAATGTTCTGTGTGTGAAAATGTAAAGATGGGGGATCTCACAGGATCATGCTTTAAACTGTTCCATGTTTGTATGCAGATGCTCTTCTGTGGCTTGTAAAAATAACTTGATTTTTTTTTTTTTTTTTCCCCAGTTGTATGCCAGAATTTTACTTCTGTGTACTTTCTGGAATGGTCTGAAGCTGACAGACCAGATTAGCAAAAATCAGTCTCTTCTTCCATGTATACATGCCTAATGTTGCTGAAGACACTGAGATACCAAGCAAAGGTGCTTGGATATGCTTTTTTTCATGTTAGGATGCATTTCTATTTATTTGTTTCAACAGATGATACCTAGATCATCTGTCTTCAGAAGCAATGGCCAGATGGATGTGAGACTAATCCTCAGTGCAAACAGTTAAAAGTCTAAACAGATACAGTAATTTCTAGAATCTTCAAACTATTTTTCTTCTAAAATGATTTATCCAACATTTTTCCTATTCTAAGAAATGTGGTTTTTTATAATCTCTATTTGAGAGGAGGAAAATAGGGAAAGAAGTTAAGTGATTTGAAGAATTATAATAGGATGTCATGTTCTACATTTTGTCTTTTCTGTAGTCTTACTGAGTTCCACCCTCTTCACATTTTAAAGACCTCAGGTTGCCCAGTGAGGTTGTGGATGTTCTCTCCCTGGAGGTGTTCAAGGCCAGGCTGGATGGGGCTTTGAGCAACCTGGTCTAGAGGGAGGTATCCCTGCCTATAGCAGGGGGGTTGAAACTAGGTCATCATTGTGGACCTTTTCAACCCAAACCATTCTATGATTTTTTGTATGATAGATGCAGAAATGGGCATTTGTAGAAAAATTTCCTGAGCTGCAGGAGCCTTGAGGAAAGGCTGATGAATGGCATATGTGTTAGCTTTTCCCAGCAGGAATCCAGTAATACTTTCTGTGCCTGGAAGAGCTGAGTGATTCCCTGCCTTTCCAGCTGAGTGCAGGACAGCAGGAATCTCATCCACAGGGATGAAGCACCTCCATGACTTCAAGCCCTGTTGAGTGACCTGTTTTCTGGACTGACTGTTCCTACTGCTAAGTGAGAGGAAAGGTTTGGGATTAGCATATTTGCAGTTTATAGTTACAGCCTTTCTGGTCTGTTTCCTCAAAGATTTTTTTTTTTTTTTTTTTTTTAGGTTCTCTTATGTAAACTTTACTCGTAACACATTGCAGGAGGTCTGGTGGTAAGGTTTTTATGTAGCCCAAAGGTGATCTGGTCACCACTGTGTGCGTGAAAAAGATAACAGTTTTTGTGTTTCTTGGGAGACAGTAGCAGCAGACGCTCAGGACAACCTTAAGCTTTGCTGAAGGCCAACTTCTTGTCCTCCTTGTTAGCTTCTAGTTGTACCAGTTAGTTTATCCCAGCAGCATAGAGATCTGGCAGTTGTCAACCTGGAGGTGAGCGTGGGACTGCAAACTGCTAGAGAACAGAAGAAATACAGGGCATCTTTAGTGTTGCCTGGAGTTTCATAGCATGCAGATTTTATCTGGAAATTAGCTATCACTTCTGCATTTGTAATTGAGATAAAGGAGTTAAAAATCAGTCACCATTGTGAAATAGAGTACTAACAAACTCCTTTGCCAGCTTTACTTTGGTCTTTTTCTTTTCTTTGTGAGATCTTTGTTCAATATCCACTTCTCTGCACACCACCACCCTCACCAAAAACCTTTTCTTGAAGACTGAGGATGTGGCTTAGCACTGGATGCAGATATACATACACACACAGGCACAAACAAATGTGGCATCTGACAGTTACAGAAAGTGTGACTTCCTGTTACAGTGGGGGTGGGAGTGGGAATGTGGGGGTGAGAGTGGCACATTTAAAAAGCAAACAGCAAAAAGGCAATCCCCAATATACAAGACTTATAATTTAAATAATGAAATTAACCAAATGCTGGTACATGTGCCAGTGGTTCAGTACAGCCTTTCTGACAACCAGACTTGGACTACGGACAGGGGGTGGATAGCAGAAGAATATAGCAGGATTGGCTTTAAGCATCTTAGTACTCAAAATGAAGTGTCATTTTGCTGTCAACTAGAAAAAAAGATAGGGAGCTGAGGCACTGCATTAGAAGTTCCTTTGCTGAAATGTAACTTAGGTTTCCCCTGTGGTTGTTAATATGCATCTTGTACATTAAAGAACTGGAGTAGGGAGTAATTAAATGCTTCCTAGCCTGAAGTGCAATTGTTTGCTCTTTCCTCTGATTAAAAGGGTGGAATAAGGTGAAAATGGTGGAAATATGATGGACTCATTTTCCTCTTTGAACCTTTTCTTGTGTTCATATCCTCCTAAACGTGTTTTCTTTTCCTCCGTGAAATCCTCTCACTTGCTTATCTCTCCACAAACTTATTGGAATTCCTTCTGTGTACCCTTGATTGTCCTACATGCCCTCAGACCAGCCTACTTTGTGGTCCTCTTGGAAGATGTACCACTGAACTGATTAAGTTAGATACTTGGGATGTAGATGCTCCTGATTGAGAGAGATGATCCTCGTTCTTCTCTCCTTCTCTAATAGAAGAATGTGGACCTATGCGTGCTAGGTTTTATAGGGGCCGTGGGAGGACTCAGCAAGGTGGTAATTTGGTTGGAACTTTCAAGGAAAGGAAAAGGATGAGTTGATGCTGGTATGGCCAAATTTTCTCATGGTCCAGTTTAAGGCCTTAGAGTTTTGTCACTCCAGGAACACAGCTGTGAGGATGACAGTGCTCATCTTTAAAAAGAAAGGGAAAAAGTTGACAACAGTTATGTGGATGAACCCAGAAATGCACTCATTATCAAGCAAGGCACTTGTTGCTCCCCAGCCAGCTATTTACGGTGAAGAAATCCCTTCTTGAAAAGGAACAATATTTGAAACTGCCATCTGTTTATCAGAGACTCCTTCTGAGCCTCCCAATGGTTTTGCAAACCTCTAAGAGAAGGTAAACAGAGCGTAACTTGGACTGAAAGAGCTATGACAAGACATTCTTTCTCTCCTAATCACCACATGCTCCAAAATGACACCCCCCGCCTCCACCAATAAACAAATATTGTACTGTATTCCTTTTCTCTTGTGTTTTTGAACATGATAAACTGTTACTCTTGTGTGCCTACAAAAAATTTTATTTAGATGTCTGCTTTCCTAAAAATAGCAAATGAACGAAGCGTTCCAGGCAGCTAACCGCAGCTTCCTGAGGTAAAGCTTCTAGCTTTAAGATCGTTTTATAAGTGATATAATGTTGCAGATTCTACACCCAGTTTTACAGCATTGCTTTCCTGTGTGCTGCTTGTTCATATTCATTTAACAATTATTGGGTGCAAAGCATGTTAGTTGACCAACAGAGCATCTCTACTTTGTTGTATGTGTGCCCAGTCCACTGCCTGACAACACTTTTTATCCTGTTTGTTGTTTACTAGACTGTAGTGCTCAAAATACTATCTGCATATTTGGTCATATATTTTATTGCTTACTATATGCTGAAAGTGCAATTCATTTTGCAGAATACATTTAAGAATGATAGAAAACGTGTGCTTCAGAATTTGCACTTTGACTCTTTGTTCAAGCTGTTGTTCTGGTTTCTGAAGCCTGCTTACTCAAACTGGTAAAAAGGGACCTGGCTGGGATTTAGTTGCCAAATGTGTTCTGAAAAGGCATCGTAAATGATGAATAATGATTTCAAGTCTGGGAGAAATCCAAGCATGATATATATTATGTTCCAAAGTTAATTTGGCAAAATGGAGTGGGAGGAGCAGAGAGGAAAGAGTGAAGTGATCATTTAGCATTATCAAAGCACTTAATTTTCTTGACAAAGTTCTTAATATTTTAAAACATTTCCATTTTTTTTGGAAAGAAACCATGCACTCTTTAATTACTGGTAATAAAATGAAGTAAAGGATTTAAGACCTATGAATGTTACAGTTCGAGGAAACTATAATTAAGGTTGGCAAGACTGTTTCCCTAAGGAAACAGGGAGTTCACACAGCTTTTAAAAAGAGATGGTAATTATTTTTCCCACTGAACTTCTATGTATTGATAAATGTGTTCTCCAGTCACTAAGCAGTAAAGCATATGCCAGGTAACTTCTTAATTTGTGTTTCCCAATGCGTTACTTTAGTTTCATGATTTATCTGGAAATACCTGTAGCTTTTTCTGTCTGAATAGGAGTCTTCTATTTTTCTACCTTATGTTATCTGCTGCAAACAGGAGTGATGTAGAACAAAGTGAAGTTTGGATATGTTTAAAAAGTAAGCTGGCTGTGAAAGACTGCAATACATATTCCATTTAGGATTAACAGTTACGAATTTAAACATGGAGGTAGGGATTTGCATGCTCTCTCTTGCAACCTGTGTGAGCAGGGACTTCTACTACTGGATAAGACAGCAGGGAGATTGTCAGCTGCAAAATAAATGTGGGTCTGTATAGGTGATGCCAGTCAGATGGTTGTTACATACAGCTAAGTCTGGACTGTATCGGAATCACTGCAGAAATCAGTATTTAGATAAAGCCACCTTGATCTTGTGAGCTTCCCTGAGTCATTTCTTCTCCAGGAAAGATGCCTTGGCTGCAGCTCCGGATGCTCTCACTTGACCTCAGTGCTCCGGGGCTGGCAGGACTTGGGCCACCCCAGCAGCTTCTTAGGAAGGCTGGGCCATATGACTGGTGGCTCGTGGCTCCGGATGCTGGGGGCTCCTCTTTAGCTCACGGAACTCTATTGAAAGGGAAGCGCTCTGTTGGGAAGCACTGGGGATGCCAGGTCTCTGTGTCCATCATTTGCTCTGGAGGCAAAAGTCATTCTTTTCTCAGGTGGGCAGTGCATGAATTTGGTTTTTCTTTGAGATCTTCATTCCTATGTTTTTGTGCACTGGGGTGAAGGCTGGTTTCTGAAACTGCAGAACAGGCTTTTGTGAAGCGGAGTTGGATTTTCCGTATGTCCCTGGAATTGAGGTCCATTTTCTGCCATGGAGATTTGGATTATTAGGTGTACTCAGATAAGATTTACACAGTTAGGGAACAGAATAATTAAAAATAAATAAACAAACCTGAAAAAAAGGAAGACATAGAAAGTAATCATAGAACTAGTGTTGTTAAAGTAAAGTAAAAATTCACTCCTACTTTGTAGAATTTGTGTAATCAACTCCCTATTTTTCATGATGTTATTGAATTGACCGGTTGTGCTTCGGAGAGTCAAGCATCTGTGGTTCTTTTACTTTACTTTTGGTGAGCAGAGTTCTTGGCTCTGCTTCTGACCAGTTCCTTGTGTGAGTTTGTGTAACCAGATCATTCTGCATGTGAGTGAGTTCATCTTGTCAGCTTCATCAGAAAATGCTTGGTCCCAGTTAGAACAGAGTGCAGATAAATCAGTTGCTATAACCCTGTGGAGGGGAAATGCAGTGTATTCATGTGTTCTTGTTTATTTTTCCAGATATGAATGATGTAGTTTTTAAAAGCTAAATCATAATGAACGTGTTTCACAGTGCTCGCACCAAGCAGAGCTGGGCATTGCACAATGTTTTCTTGCAGGTCGATGGCACAATCATGTTTTTCTTTCCACCTTTGGAGATGCAGGAGACAGCTGTTCAGCAAGGGCCATAGAGGACACTGAGGAAAATGTGATTTTCACATGTAATTAATCCTATTAAAGCACATAAACTGTTAAAACACAAAGCTGCTGCTTTTTAAATTAGAAAGTCAGTAAGGTGGGGAAAGCTACTGCTCTCTCACTGTGCTGCACTCCTAGAAGTCAGGAAATGTACAATGATAGTGCATGGGGCAGCTACCAGAGGTCAGTCTGTGCAGAGCCAGGTCTAGGTAGATGATTTTGGTTTGGGTAGATGTCACTGTTGTTACATTTTGTTGTGCTCTGGATATCGTTCCATAAATTATGCTTTCAGTGGATATTTTAACACCTTATATCTATTTCTTAAATCTTTTGTGTAATTGGTCCTTTTCCTCTGGTTCACCACAACATTAAGTAGCTCCAGCACACTCTTCCAATTTACGATGTCTCTCTGACTGGCCAGCTGGACTGCACACATAGCCCTGGTGCTCCAGGAAGGAAGGGTTGGCATCAAGTGAGTCTGGGGTTAATGAAAGCCCGGAGTGGGAGGTTATAAAAATCAAATGGTTATAGTAGCTGTAAGGAGCTATACACTGAGTTTAATAGCTCCATGGGGAATGGTGATATATGAGGAGTCTAGGAGGAGAGAATATGCATATGAAGGTGCCATTATACATACATACCACCTTTCCCCTCCGCTCCCATTCCATCTTTGTGGAATATTTTATATCTTTTTGCCAAAATCCAGTCTGCCTAAACTGTGCTGAGTCATCTAACAGTTCCTACAGAAAGTTTGCAGAAAGGGGAAGCTGCTTCCAGGATCCAGCCTTTTCCTTTGGCTGCAATGAAATACATAAGTCTGATAATCCATGTGATTATCTCTCAAATATTTCATGATGGTTCTGTCATCTGCTTTATCTTTTATCTTGGTCAGGCACTTATTTGGATTTATTTATTTATTTCTGTTCAGAGAAATGTAATACAAGTTTCTAAAAGGAAAACAGCCACAAATTTAATACTGCCTTGCATGCATGCGTGTCCTGAGTTCAGGGCTGATGCTCCATGTTTCAAATGGAAACAGGGAGTAGCTGGAGGCAGGCCTCCTCTAAGGGGTTGATACAATCCCAAATTTACCTCCCTAGCTCACTGTGGTGGGCAGCGTGGAGGCAGCAGGGCTGAGTTAGGAGCTCACAGCTTGGGCTGTTGTTCTGCCTGCAGTGCTTGGTGCTCCTCTTCCTTTGTGGAGGTGATGCTGTGTCCTTGAGCTTAATCAGCTGGGCCCCTCATCCCGTGACCTGCAGTAAGAGGACTGTGATATTACTTTATAATGAACATCAAAGCCTAGGCAATAGTGAACACTAAAGTTAAGAGCTGCTTCATGTTCAGCATCATGCTGTATATGAATGATTGTTATATTAGTTGCTGAAAAATGAATGCTTAGGCAACAATTAATAGTGCTACACTGAGATGTTTTTATTATAGTTTAAATAAAGAATACGATGAAGCTATCTTAAAAATAAAAACATTTTATATGAAATGAAGCTTTCAGTGTAGGACCACTTGGCATGTATTCTCCATCATTCTTGCTTCAGAGTTTTAACAAAGTGCTTGCTTGCCTTGTTGGCTTTGTAAAGTCAGTGTTTGCATAAAAAAACGCTTCAGATTCCAGCATGTATGTTTTAAGAATAATGAAATAAATTGGCATTGGCAATGTAAATTCTGCCTTTATTTACATCTTCTAATCATGAAGGCCATGGTTTTCAACTGATTTAACAAAGTATGGTGACTCAAAAATCTCTGAGGGAGACAGAAAACCTTCCACGTTATGATTTAATTAGTTGGGTTTTTTTTTAGGACTGGCTTTGGCAGGGAATAAGCATGCATGTGTATATGTGTGCATGTACACACTCAATACGTGCAGCTCGGAACCTGAGAAAGCATTTGAGGCACAAGTGTGGAACACCACAATGTTGTTTTTGCAGCCCACGTTTTGGAGGAAAGCAGTACTTGAAGAATATCCTAATTGCATAATCTATTCAATTTTTGCTGAAGCTATGTTAGTTAAGGTTAGGATAGCCTGTTCTCTTGTATATTTTACAATGTCAGGAAAAAAAACATACAAAAAATCCCACTCTCACACTTTTTTCTTTTTTTTTAAAGAAGCCAACAAGGAAAGCAAAACCACCCCACCAAGGAAACAAAAACATCCCCAAACCAAACGATAGGGATTGCTCGAGTAACTCAGGGTTTCAGATGAAAAAGCGAATATTTAAATATCAATTTAAATAGCAGTGTGTATAATGACATTTCTTGGAGGCAAAACCAAATGTCATTGACTTTAAAAAAAAAAAAAAAAAAAAGTCTCGGTGCAGTTCAAAATGTGCTTCTATTTCTCAGCTGCAGCTTTGTGTTAAAGAATATTCCCTAAATTTTGTAGTATGACTGAGACACAAAATGAGATACATGTAAAATTTTTTCATTCTTCCTTTGAAATATCACTGCACAGAGAATACATCACAGGTGTATAAGTGGATTTTTTTAAGCTTATTTTCACTTCTTGTATTAGACCTACCCACACCAATGCTTCTTTTTACAGATAGTTATATGAATGTCTTTTGGAGCTTTTTTTTTTTTTTTCTTTTGGTCCTTGTGATATATACAGGACTTTGGACAAGTTCTATCTATGAGATCCTATTTATTACTGCTAATTTTTAGGATGCTCTTGTTAAGTAGCAGTATGTCTAGCTTTTACTTTATTCAGAAGCTGCTTTGCTGGCTCTCCAGGGGCTTTGCCAATAGTCATATTCTGAAAGGGCTTCTGCTTGTCTTTACAAAAACCTCATCTCATCTGTTTGCAATGGGAAAATATGTTCTGAGTAATTACTTCAAGTCAAAAATGTAATAATGAGAATTGTAATCATTGTAAGAAATAGCTGGCTGACTTAAAGACAGTAGTTGCTCTAAGGCTGTACTTTATAGTCCTCCCTCACTGGAACCCAATGAACAAGTATTTATCACTTAGAAAACAGTACATGGAGAGCGGTCCTGATGTGGTCCTGGCTCCTCTGGACTTATTTGGGATGTACAGCAATGTCACACATAGAAACCCATTTGAATATCAAAGTATCAATTTGGCTGCAAGGTTATAGGCACCTCATTTGAAAATACTAGTCTGATTATTATTTTTTTTCAGTAGATTTTTCAGTAGCTTACACAGCATTTACCAGTGGTCTCTAGGATGAAGTGTTTTGAGAACTAAGTGAGGGGAGAACTTAAGAGAAATCTTTTTTTCATCTATGAAATATTTCAGGAATGAAGAACTTATTCATCCCAAGCCCCCTCTCCCCCACCTTTCCCCACTTTTTTTTTTTTTTTTTTTTTATGGATTTAAAATCAATTTTAAGAATGTGGCAACAAAATTCAGTGTTAAAACAAAGTTGCTTGCTGTACAGGTTTTGGCTGGGATAGAGCCAAGTTATGTAAACAACTGTGACTTAATTACAACTTGAACCTGGATGTTTTATCCTAAGCTGAGGGCTTCCGTAAGTAATTCATTCTTCTTCTTCTCAGACATACAGCCTTTATAATAAAAGTGAATGATAATAAATACCTTTTTAGACTACATAGAGGTATAGGTAAGACTGGAACTTGGAAGAAAACATTTCATTTCTCAAGGGACCAAACTGTGATACAAACTGCAGCAATAACTGAGGAGCCACGGAGCACTTAAGGCCCGATACCTTAACTGAAGGAGAATTGTCCAGACAGTCCTAGCAAGTAAACCACACCACATGTTGCATGTCTCTTTTGATTTGATGGAAGAAAATTCCTTTCTGAGTGTAATCTGATAACTAGCTTGATTCTGACTATGGGGGACATACACAAACCAGACACAAGTGTTGATCTAGCATGCTATTTCCCCTAGTCATGGTCAGTCTGATTACTCAGAGGAAGAATAATAATTTTCCCTTGTTCTTGGGAACTATGTCTGCCTGCATGTGAGTAATCTTTACAGATTACTCATTGAGCCCTGAAATGTGAGACCATGTATGATTTATAACTACTGCTCTAACAAGTGTGAATCAAAGGCAGTCCAGACATTTGTGACCTTCATGAGATAATGGAGTCCACTCACTGACCATAGCTACAGCAGATACCAAGAAATGAAGCCCAGTGGGGTAATTAGTTCTGGGGACCTGGTGCCCACACTTTCACAAATTTCAGGGTTTTATGTTGGGCTGTCTCTGATCCGGTCCTGTGGACTGAGTGATGCTGCTTGTTGAAGTGTTAGTTGTACACTTGGAGCACGCGTTTCAGTTCAAGTTAATTTGAAGGAAATGTAGCTCCAGGACTGCTCTGAGTTGTGGAACAAAGCTCAGTTTATAGTATATAAGCTTGCTGCTGATCCAAACTGACAAACACACAGATCTTATATTCTGAAGTGTTTGCTTGACATCTCTGGGGTCAAGGACTTCATACTTTATCGCAGAATGAAAATGCATGCATGAAAATGCATGAAAGCATGTATGTTCTAAAGTCTCTTCAGCTCTGTTAAGACAAGGTCTCCAAGCCAGTCCAAGCCTTTTTGCATTCCATTCTCCCCTTGCCTCCATCCTACAAGTAACATTCCATTTTGCGAAGTGGATGCATTCAGTTTTATTTTGAGCCTACCTACATTTTCCAATCATCATCAGCAAGATGTACTCTTTCTCTTCCTTCACTTGAAGAGCTCATATATTTACTCAACTGCATTTGTTGGATTGTATTTAGTCTTGAATTGAGTCTGTACCAAGGATGGGTCCTTCTGATGATGTGTTAACCCATAGTTTTGTCACCTGAAGACAATGCTAGAAAAGGTTTTGCATATTCACTATATTAGCATTGATTTGTCTCTAATGTCAGTATACACTTTGAGATGTGTTTGTAAGCTCGGATTTAAAATCAAAATGCTGTGTCATACTAAGTAAGATGACTTGAAGAAATGCAATTATAGCTTTCCAACAGTTTTTGTTCCTTCCATATTCAAAGGGAGTACCAGTTTGATCCCAAACCATACTTGTATACATATGTGTGCAGTATATATAGATAGATTCTCAGTCTCTTTTTATGATGTTGCAGCACTTAAAAACTCAATTTTTTTTTTTTCATTTTTTTTTTCTCCTGACAGTGATGGTGAGTGAATTATTTGTTTGGTACATAGTTACCTTCTAAGCTGGGCTAAGTTGGGCTTTTCTGTTTTCTTAGTAAAAATAAATAAACAAAAAATAATGATTGAATAGCAGTGATAGTTGATTATTTATTCTCTTTGATAGATGCTCTTGCATAACTTTGTTTAGTAGGGATGGTAAACTTTGGATTAGAGCTATGTTATCACATTGGGTGGATACATCCTGCTTGATTCCAAACAAGAGGTGTAAATGTTAGGGTCTTTTTGTTTTCTTTCTGTCTGTTATTTTAAGTGTTACAAATATGGTTTATTATTCTTGTCTCCATTCACTGTCAAGTTCGGGGATTTTGAGAACATAAATGGGTGGGGTTGAGGTTTTTCTTCTTACCATTATTTTTTTTAACCCTTTGAGTCTTTTGTCAGTCATCTCAAATTTTATTTGCTGTTTGTCTTATTCTTCCATTCTCTGAGGCTGTGCTTTAATGCTACTTCCACATATTTGTTTATTTATTTTTTAGATGGGAGAGAGTACATGTAGAGCTATAGCTTATTATTCATCCAGTAGAATATCCTCAAGCAATTCCCAATTTTAACTCTTCCCGACACCTAATTTTTGTTTTCTGACAATTATGCCAATATGTAATTTAAACTTTACGAATTTGGCCCTTGGAAAGTTTACAAAATAGTCACATTTATGTCTTATACTATATATTACTTAGGCAGTGGAAACATAGCCAGACCAAAACTCACAGATATGCGCTAATTTTTCATTAGCAGCTGCCCGTTTATTCTCTTAATCTATATATAATCTAATTTTGAATTGCTCCAAAGCAAGTCCACTGAAACAGTGCTCTTTAGAAACAAGACAACTAAAAAAATTCCCCAAACTTTACTAAAGATGCTCTAAATTGTTGTTATTATTTTTAATTCTTAATCAGGCATCTCATATCAGATTTTTCTAATGCCAAAATTTTCTGGGATACAGTTTTTCTTTTTGATAGCTAATGACTAAGAACAAGTTTATCCTGTTCTCTTCAGAGGGCTGAAGGACCAAGTCTGCTTTTGGGAGTGAGAGTTTTATAGGCCTTGGAGTTGCTTGTGTGTGTGTGACATTAAAAGGTAATTTTTGGCGTTTGAACTTACAGCTCTTTCTCCTTAGCCTTGTTAAGACAAAATCCATATCTGTATTCAAGTTGTCATGTTTGGTGTGTTGATAATGAAGCTTGTGCTCTGGTGACCAAACCACCACAGGGCAGGTGGTTCATCATTGCTGGAAGTCCTCTACAGTAGGTAGTGAGTTGCTACCTGTCCTTCTGCAATGTCGTTTCTGCCTTTTTCAAAAGAGAGTTATCTATAAGGGAAGTCTTCGGGTGTTTTGGCCAGTGGTAGGTGCTTTTCTGAAGTTCATCTGGTTGGAGTTAAATCATATTACTAAATATAGGCCTTTTCCTTCTGTGAACTTTTGCAATTTTTTCTCTTAAGATGGTTCGCTTTATATGGAGAAGGTTACTTCCAGCTGTGAAGATACATTTTAGGTTCTCCTTTTACAGTGCATTTCCAAACTGCTTTGCTTCTGTTTCCTTCCTTGATACTTGTTGGCTCTGGAATCTCCTGTACAATAGAATACATCTGGACACCCAGAAAACTTTCCACGTCCCCATGTGCTCTGCTGCCCATTCCGCCTCTCTCAGAACTATACAGGTCATAGCTCAGGTTATCTCCTTCCTCAAGCAAGAAGTCAAATCTGTGTGTCAAATCTTCAGGCACGCAGGTCATAGGACCACAGGATAAGTCAGGCTTAAGGAGACTGTGGAAGGTTGCCTCTGTCAGGCTTGGACAGTTTGCAGTTCTGCTTGAATAAAATCCTACAGAAGCTTTGGTAGGAACTCTCTTTTGCCCTCATAAGGAACTATACAGCATTCTTTCTGTAAAACATACAAGATTGTGAATATAACCTTGCCTGAATTTTAAAGGTTCCTACACAAGTTATGGCTGAGGCCATTAAAACTTCCAGACTACTCACAGCTATCAAAAACTTAGATTTCTTCATCCTTAGTGGGTATGAGTTTCTGTACTTTCCAGTTTAATAATATTCATAAATAAATAGACAAAAGGCTACGTTTGCATTCTGTCAAACATTTCAGAAATTCGGTGTTTATAAAGCACTCATCATTGTGTTCATTGCTATATAAACTGGAGAACTAGGGCATGTTCTTCACTATTACAAATTTACAATCCACAGCCAATATTTATTTGTTTGGCATTTCCTTTACGTGCCGGTTCCTGTTGCACAATAAAAATGTGATAGTAAACAATAGTTGAGCATGTGGTCATTAGTGTTAGATGCCTAATCTAGCAGTGAAAATAGTCATATAATCTTTACATCTTTTAATTTCTACTGGAATTGCTATATACCGTATCCAGCTTCAGAGTCCAGATTTGATATCTGTCTCATAAAAATTGATTGAATTTGATCTTCCAGGAAAAGAAATGCTTCAGCTCTTTCTCTCTATTTTTCCCCTTTTGTTCCTCAGTCTTTCCTACCTTTTTAGGAATTGGTCAGTAAAAGTATGAAATTGGAAAATGAAATGTCATGCATCTACATAAAGTCTTCTTATACGTCACTGTACTTTCTGTGTTAAGCTGAGTGTTCTGGATCTTCACCTCTTTAGATTTAATGCTTCCAATAATGTTTTGTCTTCAGCGGTTTGGGTGGATCTGGATTTGGAGCTGTGTTTTTGTTGGAGTGCCTCTATGTTGGATCCCTGCAGCTTTCAGTGCTTGGAAAAGTTATAACTTACAATAGAAGACAAAGTAAACACACCATCAAAGGGGAAAAACTTAAATCTCTGTTTATTCACCTGCGTGCTAGAGATGAATCTTATTCACAGCAACTAGTTGAAATATTCTAGATATTAAAAGGCTTGGCCAAAAATGAATTTATTTAAATGCCTGTGACTGTGTTCCAATAGAATTTGTGTACCAGATGTTGGTTTGCAGAAACAGCGTGCTGGATGAAGTTTGAAAGTAGTGTCAGATAACAGCGCAGAATATATAGGTGGGGAAAGTGCATTCCTGGACAATTTTGTAATTAAGAAATAGGCTGTGGCAGCCTGTGCATTTCTAGATGACTATGGCATGGGAATTTTAAATAGACTGGTGAGCAAGTGGTTTTTCAAGACTTGACAGATGGAATTACACCTTGTGATCTCCAGCTGATGTGACCTTCTCACCAGCATGGCAAATAAGTGTTTGCTGGTTTATCTTTGTGATATCTGCTTTAGCAATTAAAACAAAAATTTGGTCCAAGGTATAGTAAGTCACTGGAAGAAATAAAGCTATTTCTTCTGTTTTAAAAGTAGAACTGTTTATGTTTGAGACTATGTTTTTGCTTCCAAATGCAATTTATTTTCAGTGGAAGGCAAGTCAACTTAGCATTCAGAATAAACAGTCCCACCACCCTCTTCCTATATATGAGTCTTAGAAGGAGCTCCTGGACCTCATGCATAGATGAGATAGAATCATCATAGAATGGCCTGGGTTGAAAAGGACCGCAATCGTTTGTTTCAGCCCCCCTGCTATGTGCAGGATTGCCAACCACCAGACCAGGCTGACCAGAGCTGCATTCAGCCTGGCCTTAAGTGCCTCCAGGGATGGGGTGTCCACGATTTCTCTGGACGACCTGCTGCAGTGCATCACAACCATCTGAGCGAAAAACTTCCTCCTAATATCCAACCTAAATCTTGCCTATCTTACTTTAAAACTATCCCCCCTCATCCTGTCTGCTATCAACCCATGTAAACAGTTGTTCCCCCTCCTGTTTATAAGCTCCCTTCAAGTACTGGAAGATAGAAGAGATACAAGTGAAAAAGAGAAAGATGAAAGTGGATGTTTTAGCTTAGTAATGTGAGTTTTTAAATTAAAATATGAATTTGAAAAGCAAGACTAGGAGGATGCATAAATTGATTTACAGTTCCCTGTTATCTCTGTAGGAGTTTTAGATGGGCCCAGTGAAGGTGCAGGCTGTAGCTGACCAAAGTTGCCTGGCTGAGACAGAGAAACTGTGGATATCTCATCCCTGAAGTTTTTCAATTGCCAGATTGGAATGGGCTTTGGGTGTAGTGGGAGGGGTCTCTGCCTATAGCAGGAGGGTTGAAACAAGATGATCTTTAAGCTCCATTCCGATTCAAACCATTCTATGATTCTACATAGCATTAATTTAGTGAGATTTACACCAAAATCATTGAAATGAAATGCCACCCCCCAGTTTGTTTATCTTCAGAGGAAGATTGTCACTTTAGGTAATGTGGGAGTTTTCTGTGTGGTAGGCAGCTTGGAAGAAAATTATTCCAGGTGTTTAAGGATCAGTATCTTGAGAATGATCACTGGGTGATCTCCAGAATGACTGCAGAATGCACTGGGGAACAAAATGGCTTCTTCTTGCACAGAGCAGTGTGGTACTTGGGAAACAGTGTCTTTTCTTCGTGGCAAAAAAAAATAAAAAGACAAAAAAAAAACAAAAACAAACACACACAAAAAAACTAAAAACAAAAAAAACCCTTACATAATACATAAATGTTTCAAGTGAGTAGTATCTAGGAATAGTAGAGAAGCTGTATCACTTCTGTATTTGGCACTGGTACAGTCACTTTTCCATTGCTGTGTTCTTGTTTGGTGTCCCTAAGTCTGTTGATAAAATGGTAAGGGATTGATCAAAGGACTGGATACTTTGCCTTGCGGTGAGACATTCTGGAATCTTGCTCTGTTTATCTTATCCATGAGAAGGCTAAGAGTTGACCTGATCAGAGTGTCTGCATTGGGGGAAAAAACATTGAAAAACTGTTAACAATCTGGCAGACAAAGATATAAAAAGGTCCAGTGGTTGCTATTTGAAGTTCAGAATTCCATTGCAGGTTTTCAACAGTGAGAATGATTAGCCCCTGTGATATCTTAACAAAGGTTGTGGTGGTTTCCTTACCACTGACAATTTTAAAATCAAGACTGAATGGTTTCTTAAATGATATGTTTTAGTAAAGCACAAGTTTTCTGGCTTCTTTGTACAGGGCATTGGAGTAATTGATCACAAAAATGCCCCTTGACCTCGAATATCTTAATTCTTTTAAATTAAGACAATAGCTAGAGTCTAGCTGGTCATTTTTTGTTTTGTTTTTCATCCAAAACTTGTGTTTACATAGCTCGAGTGAAAAATATGCCTTTTTCTTGGCCAGCTCCTTTTCGTAGCCCATTAGATGATTTTCAACTGTTATGACTTTGCAGTTTTATAGAGTTGGTACATTGGTATGCTATAGGATGTTGGTGCATCTATGTGGCTGTATTAGTTGTTCAATTCCTAGGTACCCTGAACTCATATGCCAAACAGGAGTGTAGTTTATTTTCTTGAACTGGAGAGAGAAGTATGGGATAACTTTTATAGCATTAATTGAATTTCAGGTTATGAAATCTACTCTTTCTGCAATAAGCGCAGCTTGCAGCAGTCTTACAGTTGATTCTCTCCTCCGAGTTCCATCTGTGCACCTCATGTTTTGCTTTCAGTGATAAGTGTCTCAGAGACATTCTTGCTAGATCTGAGCTAGAATCCAATTACCAGAGTCTGTGTAGCTGCAATCACAGTTGTTAACCTGACCAGTGTACCGATAATCTCAGTTTCTGAATTCAGAGAACTTGAAAGTCCAATAACACAATGAACAGGCAGTGAGCAATGCTAGTATCGTAATGAGCATGGTGTCCTGACCCTTGAAAGAAATTATGTTGAGGTGATGTTATTTTCTACTGCTTCTTCTATTTCCAATTGATTTTGCACCCGTTCATCCATTTTTACAGCTGCATAAAAATTTCATGTTCTTGGGGTGAAGTGAACACAAGATTCTGAAGCAACTTGTAACTACTTGCAAGTGAGTGTACAAGAAAGAAACAAATTGGTAGCAGTTATTGTGGTATGGGCTGCAAGACATTAAAATCGATAGGAAATTAAATGCTGCTAGTTCTTTTGCTCACAGAACAACTTGTCTTACTGTGGGGAACAGACTAGACTGGTTTTGCATCATTCATTCTCTTGTGATTTCAAATAGTCATAACAGTTCACTTTAAGCCATATTGCTGAAGTGGTTTTAATACTTTTGATCCAGACAAGAGTTAAAGTAATTAGCTGACATTTGATTTTACTTGATATGGATCCAAACCATGAAACTTTGAACACCCCTACAGTTCAGAAGTGTTTCATTCAGTGTTTGGGTATTAGTCTGTGTTCTCAAGTAACCTTTTCTAACTTGGCGTATTTTATCCCAGATTTAAAATAATAAAAAACCCAACAACACAGGGAATCAAGTCTGTAAACGATTTTTATTTAAATACAGAGATGCCCTGGAATGTAGCTGTAGAAGCAGCAAGCCGAAGGAATAAGAAGGACACTGCCTGTGTGCTCTTGTGTTTATGTGCAGTGTTCACACCTGGCTACATATCTGTGTGGCTGTACAAAACGTTGCTGCTGCTGCAAGGAGCTTACAATGTTAACAGACAGCCAGGGCAATCATGTGCTTTGAGACCCAGAGGATGGTGCTAACTTAGAGCATGTGTGCATTTTTGGTTTTATGATGTGATGACAGCAGCATTCTGACACTGGTTAACATTTGTGGGCCTTGTGGAAGGAGTGAGTTTTCATGAGGGATTTGGATAGAGAAAACCTGCCTGCTTGGCACACAGAGTCGAGGAGGGTGTTCCAGGCAGAGTTGAATTAGGGATGTGAGAACTGAGAGTGTAGTGTGATGTTTTACATTGTATGTGATGCAACTGGTAACTTGGAATGTAGCTGACCATGTTTTGTAAGCTCGTTATTTTTTTTCTTGCAGTCTAATACAGAAGGGGAAAAATATGTTGTTATGAAGAAATTCAAAAGGAAACATATAGATATTACTGCTGAACATAGATAAGTTTACTTCCTCTTTCAATTATCTGGGGATTAAGAAAGCTGTATACCATAAGAAGTATTTGTTGTGTTAAGAGACGAGATGGAAAGAGAAGGCTTTCCAAGGGGGTGAGGGATTTGTAGAACTTGATTATAGCCTGTGTGTATAGGGGCAAAGAGCTAAAGGTAAGTTGATATCTTCAAGATGGCATGCTTATGTGATGCTGGAAACAGTGCTGGAATACTTGATTTGTTGAAGTATGTGCTCAGTATTCAAGTAATTTAGCAGCAGAGCATATTGTGATTTTTCCTGCTTAGAGACAAGTTGAACTGAAAGAAAGGTTGCAGAAGTTGTTTGTCTGCTTCCTGTGAAGTTCTGCTAAGAATGACTGATGGCAATGTAGAAGAAAGGCAGTTCTGTGACATACACTTCACAGTAACTTTGTACGCAAAATAGTTGCAGGCTGTTCAGTTGCCTGAAGCAGCACAGTCAGAAATTTTCGGATTCTCTCAGAAAGTTTACTCTGGACTATAGCATACAAATAATTTTCTGTCCATATATTCTTTTCCCTTACCGCCGTCTAACCTTTTTTTGACTTTTTTGCCTATTATGGTGAAGAAAGAGAAAAAAATACCTGATGCATTTTCAGGTTTTTATTGTAACTTAGTAAATAGGAGAGTGAGAGGGAAACTCATCATTGTATGACCATCATGATCTCCCCGTTATCCAAAATCAATGTGTCCAATAATCAGCCATTTAATTAGAAATACATGTACTTTATCTGTAACACCTCTCATGAGGATTTCAGAGCAGCTTACAGGTTTTAATGCTGCACCTCACAACAGTGTTCTGAGAAGAAAAAAACACGCTGGAGAAATTGCAAATTCGTTTAGGTTGTTCATGAGATAAAAAGGCCAGTTGATATGTTATAGTTAGGGGAACCTATACCCAACTTAAAATTTTGGGATAAATGTACACTACTTACAGAATCTCTCTTTCATATATTCTGTGTTATCTGAAGCTGTGAAGGATTAACCCTTCATCTCCTAAGTAAGGCTAACACAAGGTAACTGAGGACCATTTTATGCTGTTAGCTCCGTGTCATATGAGAGTCTGTTGGTACAGAACTATGGCTGAAGTCCAGGGAAGTCAGCATAATTTAACTTGCCTTGTCGATCAAAGGGTTGACAAAAAAAAAAAGCATCTTAACAGAAACAGGGAAAAAGGAAAGTAACACACAGACAGTCATAGATAAAGGAAAGCTGGGCAATGGAGTCAAGTTCTGTAGCCAAGATGCCAAAATTTGAGAAAGTTCAAGGAGGATAGAGACTATGACTTATGTGGATTCTACATATCTGCTCTGATGTCATCTGTGCTCCTCTAGCCACACTATTGAGAATTGCAGCCTTTAGCTTTATCTCTCCTGTTGTGCAATTAGTCTTGTGTTCCTTTTTCACATTGGGTGGTTGCACTAAGTCATAATCATACATAAGCTTCTCTCTGTTCAGTCTCTGAAATAATGTAAAGATTGTACTGTGTGACTGAATTGTGTTTTTTTATGAAAACTGTTAGCTGTTGGGTGGTGTGGCTGTATGAGGCACTGTGCATGAAAGTCATACTTCTAGTATAAAGGGTGGATCCTGCTCATGGCTGCCAGGAAAAGGTGTGAGGGCTGTGGGACAAAGCAGGGCAGTTTTCCTGCTGCCTACCTGGAAGATTCTCCAGTGCGGACTGTTGCTGGAGGCATGCATGGGTTATGTTGTGGAAGAAGTTAGCTCATTCCAGAAGACAGCACAGGGCTGGAGCAACAGTTGCAAAGGTAGATGGGCACAGCTGAAGCTGCCTTGTTTGATACCGATATTGTGCAGCTGCTCCAGAGGGACCGAGAAAAAAAATTATCTGTGATTCAAGGTAGAAACATCATGCTGGAAATGAGATCCTGACCACTACTCTTTCAAACCCCAGAAAGATTTCTGAGTGGTGGTGAATAACTGAAAGCATCTTGTAACTTTACTTTTGTTTTATTCTATTTAATTCTTTTTCTTAAAGCACAGGATTCTGTGAGGAACCTTGAACGAGTTTGAGGTACAGATTTGCTGGAGGTGAGATACAAGAAAACTAAAAGGGGAGTTGGGTCTCACCATGTGTTAAAGCAACAATTGCTTTGGAGTGCACAG
Source organism: Centrocercus urophasianus (assembly GCF_019232065.1). Taxonomy (NCBI): domain Eukaryota; kingdom Metazoa; phylum Chordata; class Aves; order Galliformes; family Phasianidae; genus Centrocercus; species Centrocercus urophasianus. The sequence goes on from NW_024884253.1 coordinate 16,584,010, forward strand.
TCCTCTGTTTGATGTGGTTACAGAAAGGCAGTCCCTGTGACAGAGAGGGAAGGGATGCACTCAGGCCTAGCTCACTGCCTGTTTCCTTCATGTACATCTTCAAAGAATGAGGGTATTTGCAAGATGAAGTTGTCTCGGAGAGAGTGGATGCAACAGGATGCGTGCACAGGTTCAGGGATTTAAGGCAGTTGGTCTTGTAGTATGTGCCTTTGCCATGGGCGCATGGGTGTGAGAATTTAGTAGTATGTATACCAGAAAGGATACCATTCCCATCAAGAGAATCCTAGTACATGAACCTGGTCTCAGAGAGCTCCAGCCATCACAACGTGTCCCACAGGCTGAGCAGCTTCCCACCACTCTCTTGGCTCCTCATCCCACCCACCACACACCCAGAGTGTTCTGCACAGGATAGGAGCTGAACACTGCCATACTGAGCTGGGAGAAGCATGTTGGGGGGGATGGAGCAGCCACAGAACGAGAATGTGTTGTGCAGATGTGTGAAGGTGAGAGTAAAGCTTATCAGCTACTGGTTCCAGAGGGTGGTGGGCTTTTTCCTTTCTTCTTTTCCCAGCTCGGCTGGTGAAGTCAGCCATTAAACAACAGCTCTCATGCATCCGCATAAGATAAAATTATTGGAGTACTATGTTAGGGCATAGATACACTGGAATACTTTAAAACACAGCAATTAAACATAGTCTTTGCTCTTTGGACCAGCTGCTGTCAGAATGACCCCTATTCAAATGCTCTTGACATCTCAAAGACTTTTCCCTTTTCATGTATAATGTTTCTCTTTTGTTTGTAGTAAAATAGATGTAAACAGGCAGACTTCTGTGAAGTCCTGTAACCAATTCAATTTCTAAGAAAGAACTATTATTACATTATTCTGGTTTCAGGAACAACTTGAGCCTTCAGACCTCTGCTAACCTGCTGTGCTGACTCAGTGCCTAAGAAGGAGCTGACTGTGTAGGGCAGGGACTGTTCCCTGACTGGAGGAAGGCAGAACAGTAAAGGCTCATAAGGGCATGGAAGGATGCAGCCAGGGTTTGTTGCACTATCACTCAAGTCACAAAAAAGAGAGTATATTTAGTTGAAAGCATAACAGCTAGTGACCTAAAATAGTGATTAGATGCAAATGCCTTTCTTCTGAGATGCCTGTGCATGTTGTATTCAACTCATTTTGGGTAGAACCTCATAGAAAATAAACTTACAAATTCTCTTCCTTTTTGGAGATAATTCATTTTTATCTTCACATCTTCACATCACATCTTCATTTTTATTACAAAGACCTAGAAGTGCAGGAAGGCGCTACAGTAGTACCTGAGAGATGTGCACACAGCAGATGTTGTACCCATTCTGTAGTTTGCTACACTTAATGCTGCTGTGTTCACAAGTCAGAAGTTGCATCTGTGTTGATAATGGGTTTCAATGGAAATAGCATTCCGGATGCATAGATTATGGTGCCAATATTATTATATTTTGTTGCTGTTTTGTACTTAAATGCTCAGCTTGAAATTAGAATTGAGCATACGAGTTTTGTTTATGTTTTGCTTTTGAATTTTATGTACCTTGGTCTCTGCTTGTTTATACCTTTATTTAAAATGTATCAAGTTCATTAAATTGCTGTACATGCTAGTTAAAAATACAGAGATTGTATTTCTTTTTATCCACTTCCCAGTGCAGATGCTTGACAATGAGCACGCTTGCAGAACCTCCTTTTCAAAACTGTTTGTAATCATGCAGTAGAGAACATTTTACAGCAAAGAGGACCTCCAGCCAGAATAATTTCCAAATGATCTTAAAGTGTAATTTTTCTTCTTCTTATTTTGTAGCTAGCTATGGATCAAATCCAATTTGCAAAGGCTGTTTGTCTTGTTCAAAGGATAATGGATGCATCAGATGCCAGCATAAGTTATTCTTCTTCTTACGAAGAGAAGGAATGAGACAGTATGGTGAATGCCTGCATTCCTGCCCATCAGGATATTATGGACTCCGAACACCAGATATGAACAGATGTTCAAGTAAGTTCCGTGGGTTTTTTGTCTGTTCTGTTGATGTTTTTGAAAGCTCAATGCAGTTTTTATTGGGAAGCCATAATTCACACTCTGTTTTTAAGGTGATATGTTGTGGAACACAATATTTTTATAGAAGTCATGATCTTCATAAAAACTTATTTGCTAATGTCCAAAGTCACACCAAGATTTGTTACGTTTAGCAAATTAGATAGTTGTGTTAGCCTAGCTGTTATTGCTTCTTTAATTTTAATTAAAACAAAGGTTAGGAAAGAGTTATGATTTAAGCAGCAATTTTTAGTTTAAAAGAATTAATTCCCTTTACATGAAAATAAGAAAAGATTAAGCATATATTTAATAATGCTTTGTGTAGATACAAGCCCAGTATATGCACTGGGATATGGGTGGGCTTCTTATCAAGCTTTTTGCTCCGACACAATTTTCAGGTGACCAGACACCTCACAACATACATGTTTTAATATGTAAGTGTTGCTGTTTTAATAAAACAGATGTACTATTAAGAACAAACAAACAACCTTTCACTGTTAGTGCTGCATTTTATTTGGAAATTTACAACCTGCTAATGTGCAACAAGGTTCCTTGTTTGTGTGTTTGTGCCTCACAGTACGGCTGTTAAAGCCTATGAGTGCTCTGGTGTATCTGCACGTTGTTTCACTGCTATCTGGCACTTGTGCCTATTTGTATCGATTTTTCCATATGCTCATATGTGGACAATTACCCATATGGATTATTAATCATTGCTACCACCCCTAATTCATAGCTTTTTCATGTGTCATAGTCTGACCAGAATTAGGTCACCAAACTGAAGAACCTGAAGTGAGAAACAGCTTTCCTTTGCTTCCTGAACTAATCAGACGTTCATTAAATGTAGGGCACTCTCCCGTGGGTCCTGCAGCATGTCACAGGGATGCACTGTGTTGTGAGGAAGTGGGTGCTGTCCTTCAGATCGCACATAATCTTGACAGGCCTATGAGGTCATTCTGTGGCACTTTTGGCTGGAATAAGAGCATTAACTGCAGTGCTCTGGCCAAATTCCAGCCCTCGTAATGACATCTCGCCTGTTTCTCCCCGATCCCTGTGCGGATGCAGTGGATATGGTATTCTTTGCTTTGTGATAGGTAGTGCTGTTGAGTGCTGCCTAATCTGTACCAGGTGGCCGGGTTTTGATGAAGAGTTCAATGAGAGCAGAATAGCATTTATACATCCCTTCTGTAAAACAATTTAGGAGCTTGGCCTTAATTTTCATTGCACGGTTGTGAATTCAGCAACTTGTCCGCTTTCAGCCTTTTGGGAGCGGGCTGTAAAAGCTGGGCAACATAAAATGTTTTTGAATATTGTTACAGTTTTGGGAAATAGGTGAATGTATTTGTATTAGCCTGTATTGTGTTTTTGAGATAGGAAATGTTGTCTGTGCTGATAGTTGTTCTTTGCTTTCTTTCAAGCAAACAAACCGTCCCAAAAAACCCCAAAGCTTGCAAAAGGTGAACTGTGAATTCAATACCACTTATTCTACATTTTTACCACTTACAGAAAGTGGCCTTTTTTCCTGAATTACAGGATTGGTTTTGAAAAGCACAAATGTGAGGCTGTGTCCAATCTATATTGGCATGTGTTGAGTGCTGGATATTTAACTCACCCTCATGCCTTTGACAGTCTCTCCCTCTGAGAATAATTATACAGTTGCATTTACCAGACCAGTGCTGGTTCCCCTCCAGTGATTTTTGAGCTGTGTATTTTTATTTTGGTGTGATCGCCAACTGGTGTATTTATAAATCATATCTGCATTTTTGCTCTTGGTTTGGTGATCTTGCATGGTACACACGTTGCGTTGTGGACACGGACATTTTATGGATTCAAGCTGAGATAAAATAAACATTCCTGAAAAATAGAATAGGTTTCTTCCTATTTGATGTCAGATACTTTTAGTTACAGCTTGTTACAGACTATTGCTCAGATAGTATTATCTCAGCTAAAAATAATAAAAATTCTGGCTCCACTAAAATCTGTCTGTGAGTTATAGGGCTTGAATTACTTGGGTTGAAATGATTTCTGCCCTATTAATGCCATTACAGGCACAAACGCTGTTTAACGTTTTATTACTGGAACACTTGCCCATTTTTGTTCAAGAAGCTATAGAACATATTTTTATGGAAAATGTTGACATGATTTTAAAAGCCAAACATAGTTAGTGCCAAACGTAACACAATAAATACTACAGCCAAGTGCAACAGCTCCAAAATTATGGAAATTTTGAATTTCAAGGCTGATTTTCTTTTCTACATGTAAGCAGTATGTGTCTCTTGAATTTGCTGAATGGTTCTAGACTGTTTTTCTAGTAACAGTGAATCATGTACTTTCTAAATTGGTTTTCCCTAGAAATCAGTGTAGTGCTTCCTGCTTATTTTCATCTGGAACACTGAAGTCGAAACACTTGAACATGAAATTGAAAAGTGTTGGGTCTTTCCTCCACAAGAGTGCCCAAGAAGAGTGCTACACTTCATTAATTTTCCAAGAAATTTTCATAATTAATTACTTTGAAGCGAGGAGGAAAAATAAATCTTTGGAGAAAAACAAAACAATAAATTTGAATAAAAGAATAGAATGAACTCTGTCACCACAGTGGTTGTTTCAACTTTGGTTTAATTAATCTCTCAAGCCTGTCTTGAACCTTCCAACCTGGTCAGTGTCTGTGGTAAGTTTTTTTGGCGGAGGACCTGGTAACAGTTTAGAAATCACAGTTCCCTTCAGCTTGAGTTGGCAACTCCATTTGTTTATGTTCACCTTCTTTCCTCGTGGGAGGACCAGGTATTTCTAAAATTGTCATTAGCTGTTCCATGTGCCTTCAGTGAAAACAAGATAAAGAGGAGCTTTTAATAACTAGCTTATTAACCCATTATTTATGATACACATGAAGTTAATTCACTGTGTAAAGAGAGGTAATGATTTTTTTTTTAAGCTTTCTTACAAAATAGCAAGATATCACTGATATCTAATGGTTTAATTATTGCTTAGGTAATATAGCAGAGCATACGAAGCTCAGAGGCTGTTTATTTAATTACTTATTTATTTACAATTATGGTACAGGCATCAGAGGCATCAGACTTTTTTTTTTCTATTTATTTGCACTACTTTTTTGTTGTTCAAGTGCTCCTTGGTAAGTATTTGGTCGTGTTCCTAATTTTTTTTTTTTTTTTTTTTTAATTTTTGACTTTATTTTGTGTTTTCCACCATTCTGGCAAGAAAAAATCTTAATAGTGCTTTGAATTAAAGATTTCTTAATGCTGTAGTCAATTTAGATTTAATATAGCAGTTGTGTATTTGTAAAATACTAATTGAAACCACTGTGGTTTGGCAATTGTTTAAACGATCTCAACTAATAATAAATCGAGATTAGAACATAATAGAACTATATTAAGTGTTTAGTAAGTGAATTTATTAAAATAATAATAATAATCCTCATTATGGTATTTTATAAGCAGCATTTTATATTGCAAGCACTGATCTCTGTGAAATGATAGACCTGGGGTAAACTTCAGTAATGATTACTGGCAAGTGGCTGCATTTGTTGTTCTCCAGACTCATGTTCATCCACTGCCAAAAGCTGCAGCTTGAAAAGAATTTCTAGTTTTAATACTAAATCCTTCAGCTACTGAAGTCTCTTCTGTTTAGGAGTTTGTTAGCACCCTTGTAGTCTGAAGCTCTTTTGCTTGTGATTTTACTCCTTTATTTCCTTAAAGCCAATTGATGCTTTGATCTCTGTTTTTTCATAGAATCACAGAATTGTTTGAGTTGGAAGGGACCCTTAAAGGTCAACTAGTCCATCTCCCCTGCAATGAACAGAGATTTCTACAGCTAGATGGTTTGCTCAGGTCTTGACTGTGTCCAGGGGCAGGCATACATCACGTCTCTGGGCAACCTGTTCCAGTGCTTCACTGCTCTGATTGCAAAAAACTTATCCCTATATTCAGCCTAAATCTCCCCTAATCCATCAGTCACTCAGCTAATTCTCCATCCTTTACAAGAACTGCTCACATCAGAGCTTACTTTAGCTCTGGCCGTATCTTCTGCTCTCAACAGCCCCGTGTGTCCCCCACGTGCCTTTATCTTCTGTCTTCAAGGTGAATTATGAAATCCACGGCGGGGGGTTGGAGCTAGATGATCTTTCTAAGCCATTTAAGGATTCTATGAAATGTGTAGTCCAGCTGTATTTTTGAAATGTCTCCTAGCTCAGGAAATTCTGCATGGGAATCAGTGTAGGAGGTGGTATGGAGTACCAAGGAGTGCTAGCAGGCAGTCAGGATGGCAGCCTCGGGAAAAGACTGGAGCACCAGGGCTGCAGAAGAAAGGTGAGAGTAGAAGTAGAAGCATTTTATGCTTCAATTTGATTTTCAAAGGTATTATGTTTCCTTACAATTCATCTTATTCTGGCATCTTAACTGCTAGTTGCAGATGTACTGTGGAAGGACAGTATTTGTTTTAATAACATCATACTTTCTTTAACTGCAGTAAAGACTTGAGTATTCACAGGAGTGCTTTTTTTTTTATTAATCAGACCAAACATGTACCTGGTCAAAGTTTAATTTATATTTTGAATTCCCAGGCTTTTGATTTTTTTTCCTTAAAATATGAATCTGTCAATTGTTTAATGCTTATTATAACAGAAGAATTAGTAGAATTGTCTTACCATGACTGTCAGGAAGTCAACACAGGCCAGGGAAACCTTTTTATGACTGTAGTTCATTGGGCTTGGCTTGTAATCCAGGCCTCTTTCCTCCAGAGTTCTTTAATTTACCATTTATGTAGTGCCCTATAAATACTGAAAACTTTATCTACCTTAATTAGATATATTTTTGTAATGATATACAATATCAGTATTCACATCAATATAAATGACATAAAGCCTAAATCAAATATTTCATTGCTGATTAGCTAAATACCCTTTTTCTAGAACAGATTGGTTTCTCTAATATTGACTGATATAAGCTTCATGACTATTACATAAAATAATAATATAATAGAAATGGTTTGGAAGAAAATTATTTCTAAAGTACCATGGGGTGCTTTGCTTACTGAAAATTAAGTAGAAGAATAGTTTAATTTCTAAATTTTGCCCACAACTAATTTTTTTGCTACTCTGTTTCAGTAAGCAAAGTCTAAGTTGTTTTAAATTTCTGTTTTAAGAGTCTTTTCTGACAGTGACCCTTTTGAGGGAGATATTCTCTTCCTCCAGAGGACGAAAAGGTATTGATGCTCTGGTTCTGTGGGTCTCCTGACCATTGGTTGAGGTGGGAGCACGGTACTAGTTCATGCAGGGAGTGATGGTGATGCTTCTTTCTTGAGGATGTTGTGTAGCTGTTCTCAAGCATGGAAGCACTGTGACGTATCATAATCTATCTTTGTGCTGCACTGAAATGTCACTTAAGTTCTTACTCTTCTCTCAGGCTAAATAAACAGATTGCACAGTACCAATAGACTTTCTATTAGAGTCAGTATATATTTTGTATCACAAATCAAGCTTTCAGAGCTCTATCGATGGGATACATCTTTGTTTACCGTTGTTTCATCCAACCGCTGAAGACACTTCAGCAGTGCGCTTCAACTTAATTTCAGCCCATCTCAGCTTCACCAAAGTAGTGACTTCTTTTCCACCCTTTCCCCTGAGAGGTGAAGTCATGGAGCTGTGTATTTACAACCTCTCCTGTGACACTTTGTGATCGAAAATAGACTTGTAGAAAGTCAGCTTTTCTGACTGCTTCATTTCTCACTTGTCATTCTGCAAATGCGTGTTTGTCATGACAGATTGTATCTCTTCAGGGGGTTTTAATATTGTTTTTGTCCATTAGGGTGATTATAGTGGGCTGTGGTCTATCTGATGGCATAAAAAAAAGTTACTAGTTTAAAATTGCTCTTGCTGCAGCAATTAGGACCTTTACCATGGATTTCAGTGAAGTCAGAATCTTGTAGCATTTACATACAGCTCTTGTGGGAATATGGTGTAACACTTTAAAAAGTGCCATCTGTTTAGAAGTGGAGTGTGCTGATCAGATATAGCATAGATTTCTTTGGGCCCCTCTAAGTGCATTTTGAAGTATGGACGTATGAAGATTGTAGCAGAGGAAGATGTCTGGTTTTCATGTGGTTTTATGGGTGTCTTATACCTTTTGAATTGGTAGGACAGAAACAATAATGTAACTTCCCTTTGAGTACCAAGATAGGAACATTAGAAAGAAAAAACTATGCTAGATGAGATACAGTGAGAGTGCAACAGTGAGTCTGGGAGATCCTGGCTATGTAGTAGCTGGTAGTTAGTTCCAGTGGGATATAGGGAGACGTGATGTTAAGCAGAAATAGAAGGTATTTGGGTCTGGTAGGAAGCAGACCCACTGAGAATTGAGTGCAAGGGAAAGAAGAGGTAAGGATTCTAACGTGCAGACTTCTTGTTGCTAGCTGGATGGGAACAGCAGCAATGGAGAACTTTTCTTCACTCAGATTCTGAAGACTAAGTGTCCTAGATTCTTGTTGCCCTGCAAGAGTGGTTGGCCTGCCAAAGGTATGTGATTGCTCCTTAGGGTTCTTCTGCATTACTGAATTAATCAGTTAATTCTCTCCTTGACATCTGCCTTCTATTTCTCCAAAGCATCCATTTCTAGGCTCCTTCTTGCTACTTTTGCTCCAGAATTTCTCAGCAGTTACCCCTGTCTATCTGGAAGCCTATAGTGACCGTAATTTTCCGTTTATTTTTTGAGCAAAAATCAATGCATTTCGGAAGCATACTGGGGGTTGTGAATATCTGTTTCCTTCCTTTACAGAATTGCTTCTATGTAAAATCTTAATTATGCAATTAGGTCTACAGGTGGTAAAATGAATCCACACAACTGGTTTTGTCAAGAGTCTTGTCATGATTTAAAAACAAAAAAAGTCTCACGTTCCAGTCAATTAAAATTAGCTAGTAAATTTAAAAGGCTTTAGAAAATTGAGGAGAATTCTACTTTTCATCACCACACTTAGAAATAAGATGCTAAGATGAAAAAGTTCAAATGATTGAAAGCTATGGCAATCAGAAGGAAGCAGTTCAGCTCAGTAACTGTGAACAATATTTTCAGATTTTTATTCTGTTGTTTTGTGTAAAAGAGAAAACCACTTTTTAAATGCTACTTTTCTTAATTACAAGGCCTGCTTTGAAAGTAGTGCCTCCTATTTATTTCCATGAGAGCTACAAGAGGTACAAAGAGCACAATTTAATAGAGCAAATTCTCAGCTACAAAACACTATTTTTAACATAGTCACCACCACTAGCTTTGTTTTTTTTTGCCAGCAGTGAACAAGAGCCTGCATGCCGCACTCATAAAAATCTGCCTGTGTGGAGATGGTCCACTTTTTTTCACAGCTACTACAGCAGCATCATTGCTAGGAAGTTGAACAGATGGGAGTAAGAAGGCACCAACTCTGGACTATACAGTGGGTGAGATAAGATAATCCAGCCAAGATTTGCAATATGCTCTATGGGCTTCAAGCTGGCACAAGGCCATGTGTTATCATCTTTGCAAGAGAAAGGTTGTGTTCTCCTCTGGCCTGATGCTGGAAGTTTGAGCCTTTAGCTTAATCAGTGTCGTGATGTGGTGGTCAGAGTTGGTGGTTTGTCCAAGTTCCAGGGAAATCCAGAAGGATCATCCATTTCCTATCCCAAAAAGCACCACACATCACTTCATCTGCTTTTTCTTCGATGGTTAACTCGTACGCTGTCACACTGTGGACTGCTGATTTGACTCTGGTGACATCATGTCTCACCACTGGTAATGATTGGATCCAGAAAACGGTTACTTTCAACTTTGTTTTGGTTCAGTAGATCCTGACAAACATTGTGTGCATTTGCACACATGCACAGACACCTGGCAAAAAATTTGCAACATTCCAACACTGCCACCATCATTTCCAGTGCACTGAAGCCAATATTCAGCTCCCTGGTCATTATCCATTGATTTGTGTGGACGAGCTGGTCAAGAATCTCTTCATTTTGTGGTGTGACAGCTATCTGTGGCCATTTGGAATGTGGCTTTTCTTTCATGTCACTGTTACTGCTGAAACACACCACCTGCCACCTCACTGTGCTCACATCCATTGTTTGATCTCCATACACTTGCTTCAGCAATCACTGATGCCTGTCAGTGAGTGCAGTTTCAGTTCCACAACTTGGCTTCATAGGCACTTCCATATCAAACATCATTCTGTCAGACTTCCCCTCTGCAGCCATCTGTCTCATGGCAACAACATGTACTGCGATGTTGTTGGTAAGGTTCAGCCTCTACTGCTGTACCACCACTTCTCTGATAGTTTGTGATTGAAAATAGGCTTGTAGAAAGTTAACATTTCTAACTTTCGGAATACTTTCTTTACCTCTTTAGTTGATTCCAATTGTCCTGCAAGGCTTAAAGCTGCTTGAGCATCTTTAATGGTTTGAAACGTCACAAATAGCACCTAATGATCTCACATTCCAGGAATGGTTATCACTCTGGTGAATTAATGCTTCAATTTCAAAAATGTTCAGATTTTTTTTTAGTATTTTTCCCCAAACTGCATCTTATATGGATTAAGTAATAGGCGTTTCATATTTGAAACCTTAACCATAGCCCAAGAGCCCCTACTATGTCTTCAAAATATAATTGTCATGGCAAAGGCTCTATTGTAACACAACCTTGCAGACAGTTCACCTAGGGAAGTGATTTTGAAGTATTTGTTGCATGAAAATTGATATTCTGTTCTTTGGAGCCTGGTGCAAACTTTGGGAGAAGGAAGTGGTAAATCTTGGGAATTTCCTAAAGGAAGACTGCGGGTAAGAAGGCAGATTTTGCTGCTGTTATGCACAGGAGTTCTAGGAATCCCTTTCAGAAATGCTGTATACTGGATTTGCTAGGAAATGGATTGTGTGATTGTCTCTACACAATGAAATGTGTATCTTTGGCAGTGGAGGGCTTCAAATTTTGATTTCTGACTCCTTTCTACACCAAAGATGTGCCAACATTTTCTTATTATTATTATTATTTTTAATCCCCTCTATGCTGTCTGCCTGATTTCTTGTCCAGTGTCACAAGAAAGCTGATCTGGAAAGTTTCTATACAGAGCAATTCTCACCACTCAGTTTAAGTGTTGTGGTATGCCCTATTACAGCCTGAAGCTTATGAATAAATATTAAAATCCGTTTCATAAAGATTGGCTAAATTTGCAGTGCAGGGGGTGGAATACCAATGGCTATTTCAGAAGTACCTATGGTTATTTATTCATTTATTTATTTATTGCCTTAGAGAAGAAAGAATGAAAAATAAATGAATGACATGAATGACCAAAACATTTAGTACATCATTACATGAAACGAGTAACAAATGCTTATTGCTGTAACTTCAGCTGAAGACAGGATACAATTAATGTAATTTACATGAATTAAGCACATTTGCTTAAGGAGTGGATAAAAATTGATAAGCTCTAATGTGTTCATTATTGTTTCAAATATAATAACTTTTACTTTTGAAAGTTTTTCCAGGCATTTTTTCTGTGCATGTACGAGGGACTTCCATAGCCTTCCATGGAAGTGTTTCTGTTTTACAGGGGTGCATATTGTTGTTGCTATCTAGTTCATTACCAGTTTGCCACTTGTAGTATGAAATAACAAATTCCTGAATGGTCTGCTTCCGAGTCCGTAATCTACTGAGGAGGATAGTTGTCCAGAATTATTGTGAAATTACTGTGAATTATTGTGAAATTGTATATTTTAAAAGTCAATAGTTTTTGTTTGTTTGTTTGTTTTCCCCTCATTATTTTTATTGCTTTGTCTTTCAATCATTTAATAAAGGTTAACTTTTATGCATGGACTTCAACGATAATAGAGAAGTTACATCCAGAACAGTTCTATTTAATTATTTGTTTTTGCCTGGTAGGAAATGCAGATGTGTAGATACGGAAATCAAACAAAGCTAAATAAATGTTTTCATGTATTTTTTATAGGAGAAATAGGGAAAAATTTGTATCCTGCTTGCGACGACAAATAATAAATCAATTGCAGTACATGTAGTGCAAAATAACCTGTTTGCTTTATGTTTCTTAATATTAATAAAACAGAAAATAATGTACATTTTTCCTCCAAAAAGATCTAATCAGCTCAGAAGTCATTTAGTTTTTATCAACGTTGTTTATTATACAATAGAATTAAAAGGATGTATGGAACAAGCAATACAGTTAACTGGTTTCTCCTAAATAGTGGATAGATTTTGGGATGGCAGTATTTCTCAACACAGTTCTTAAGATTTTGCTATTCTATTCCTTTATAAATCCTTTCAATTTGAAGGTTCCCCTAACTTAGCAGCATTTTTGTTCCTTATGATCCTTTCAATTCAGGATGCAGAATAGAAAACTGTGACTCCTGCTTCAGCAGAGACTTTTGCACCAAATGCAAAGCTGGCTTCTACTCCCACAGAGGCCGCTGTTTCAGAGGTTGCCCACCTGGATTTGCTGCCTTGGAAGAACTCATGGAATGTGTGGGTGAGTCTTCCAGCCCAGTAGTGCTGCTGAAGCCACTTTTTTTTTTTTTTTTTTGCCAGGTGGCCAGGTTTGATTGCTGATGACACTGCTTTTAAGCTAATACTTAGTAATTCCTCTACAGTGAGTGCCTGAAAGGAGGTTGTAGTGGAGTGGGAGTTGGCCTCTCCTCCCAGGTAGCAGTGAAAGGACAAGAGGTAATGGCTTTCAGTAGCACCATGGCAGGTTTGGGTTGGGTTTAGGAAAAATTTATTCTCGGAAGGAGTGGTGAAGTATTGGGGAAGGCTGCCCAGGGAGGTGGGGGAGTCACTGACCCTGGAGATGCTTAAGAAAAGGGTAGATGTGGCACAGAGTGACGTGGTCTAGTGGTATGGTGGTGATGGGTCAGTGGTTGGACTAAATGATCTTAGTGGGCTTTCCAACCTTAATGATGCTATGATTCCTATCAAGAAATATTCACTAAAAGATTGTGTCTGGATATCTCTCTCCACAGTAATATATTATTATTATATATTATATTATATATTATATATATATATTATATTATATTATATTATATTATATTATATTATATTATATTATATTATATTACATTATTTTATATATATATATTTCTTCCAAACTTTGAAAGAATACACTGTTGGGAATGCTGTTGAGCATCTGAAAGGTCTGTCCTGTACATCATCACGTATGTACATCTGTAACTCAGAATTTGTAAGATTTCAGGAAGGCCTCTTTTTGATGAGAACTTGAGTGCCCCTTGAGTTTTCACCTCCATAAGCTACCTGCTCCTTTTTTGTTTCACAGAGTCCAGAACCCAGGGACAGGCCAAGTTGGATCATATGCCCTGTTCATGAAGCTCAGCAGTAGCCATAAAACCATGACAGGCATCAGAGTCACTTTTAGTTTCTCTACAGCTCTCCCCTATTCTATTTTGCAAGTAACAGGGAAGCAAAGGAGTTGGATATAGCAGCCCATATGGATTGCTGATTGTATAACACGTATTGTACTGGGTATTCATTCTATAACCAACACTTTTCTGCTGGTGGAGGGGGAAATTAAACAACAACAACAACAAAAATGTTCAAGTCCTTTAAGCAATGTGTATAGGTGGTCACATCCACATGCAGGACAAATGAGAAAGATGAGAAAGAGGAGAGTGAGCAGTAGAAACTCAAGTTGGTCTTCTATATTTTGACTCTCTTGATTCAGAACAGGGTAGATAATTCTTTGCAGGCTCTATAAACTCTGTAGCACTGAGTTTTTTTGTTCAGACTTTAGTTTTTTCGAATGTAAAACTGAAAATGTGTTTTTTTAGTATAGATTTACTTTGCAACTCTGAGCTGTTTCTGGCAACTTTGTTAGCCTCATAGCTTGGTGTTTTACTTGAGATGTGGGAGCTATCAGAACAGACTCCTCATTTCAGGAAAAGTCCTTTTGTTTCATGATGAAGAGGACCTATAAATGTGAACTCCTGAGATGTACGCATCCAGGTTACAAATGAGTAGGATTTATCAAAGAGAGGAAAATTAAAATCAATTTCAGGATTTTAGGAGGGCTTTGCGACTGACATGATGTTCATACAGGCGGATTAATAGTGTAACTCTATTATGCTTGGGGTGGGTGTAGACTGAAAAGATTCTTTCAGATTCTGTGAGATATTTTGTTTCTATTTTTTGCCAGTAAATAGTAAATCTTTTAAATAGTACGTTCTAATTTAAGTGGTCCTTGCTAATTAAAACATCTTAAAAAGAGAAGGAGAGAACCAGAAGAATATCTAATAGGTTTTCTTTTGCTTTATCAGAAGGCTGTGAAGTTGGTCAGTGGAGTGAATGGGGAACTTGCAGCAGAAATAATAAAACATGTGGATTTAAGTGGGGCCTGGAAACGAGAACAAGGCAAATAGTGAAGAAGCCAGCGAAAGATACGATACCATGCCCAACCATCGCGGAGTCCAGACGATGTAAAATGGCCATGAGGCATTGTCCAGGAGGTAAGCCTAGAGCATGCCACAAAAATCTTTATAAGCATTCCTTAAGAGAAATCCTAGTTCTAACTTGAAAACAGAGCCATTTCATCTCAGCTAAAGCAGAAATCCCGTCTCTGCTCTGCCAGACGAGGCTGATAGGCGGTAGTGCTGCTGTGGACCTCATTTCTGCAGCGGGACTTGAGGGAGAGGCTCAGCATGGCAATGATTAGTCTCTCAGTGGACTGTGAAACTGTTTTCCTGGTGTGGTTTTTCAAAGAGGTAACTCATCAAAGGACTGGAACGTGTTATAGCTCGAGCTGCAGCATAAGAACTGTTGGGACTGTGGAATATCTAGTTGTGTTGCACACTGCAGGAAAGGTCATGAGTCTAAATGTTTCTGCAGGTGACACACAGTGCTGGTGTTATGGGCATTTAAATTAAGAAACTTACACGTGGCATTGTTAGCTGGAGCTATTAGCTAAAATGTCACTTGTTCTGAATATCTTGTTTTGGTCAGGGCCGAACCATGCATTTCATTTCCACAACAAAAGGAGTAACAGTCAATTACAAACTGGATCTGGTAAAAATATCACAAAACAGAGTGAACAAAAGATGACTGATGTGATAGGTAAGCAGCAGTGTCGCACACTGCACTCTGAGGCTGACCAATGTTTCATACAGATCTCTGTGATTAGCAGAAGTCTCTGGAAACACTCTGAGCTTATTGCAAGTAATTTTAAACATAACCCGAATAAGAGATTGTGTGGAGTTCTTAAGCTGCATCAGAATGATCTATGGTATAAGTGATATAAGGCCCATATCATCATCATTTGAATTATTTACATTTTTTAAGACTTTGTTCTTACATTCTGAGTTTATTGGTTAGTTTTCTAATACATGTAAAATAAGACAGTAGTCTACATATTAAAAAAGGGAAAAAAAAGTTGTTCTGTCCAGCAGAATAACTGGATTTGGTATCAGTTTTGTCAGTGCAGAAGAGAAGTGATATATCTTGAGATGAGATGAAAAACCTACAAGATGCACAACTTTGGAGAAAGGAAGAAAAAAACCGTAAAAATTGATGCTGATTGCTCTGTCAAATTTTATTATCTGGAAATTTATTTCACAGACTGAAGATTTACCTTATTTTTATTGGATTTCAAGATAGAGGTAGGTTTTCTTTAGTCAGGAAAACTACTGTCTGGTCAGCATCAAGATCTTTGTTCTTTTTCTCAATACATATCAGAAGAGTTGTTTCAGAAAGTACAAATTCAGAGTGAAAGGCTGGTTTCCCACAGGTCCTAAAGATGCTAGTCCTTTCCTGTCCTCCCACCATGTGGAATTCCCTGATTGTATTTTTAGAGATAAAAAATAAATATGTACAAAACTGCAGGTGTGCATTCTCCATGCTGAGTGCTGGTGATTGCTACTGTACCAAATGTCTTGTCTCCTGCTTTGTTGTATGTTTCAATTATGATTTTCTACACAGTTGGTCTACAATCTTGTTTATCGTATTTCATTTAGCTAGCAGGCCGCCCTTTTAGTCATTCTAGAATGCTTAGCTGCTTTCTCAATCATGGTGAAGTATCAGGAAGCAGTGATGCTGGTTTTGGGGAAACTCAAGTGGATTTTAGATAGCTTCTCTTAAAGAAGAGATTCTGGGACTTGAAAAAAATGCAGCGTTTTAGAAATTTTGTAATTCAAATTTTTAACTGAGGAAATCAGAAAAAATGCAGTTAGTGGCACTCAATGAGCGAAGAGCCGTAATCCCTGGAAATATCTGTTGAGAAGCTACGTTAAATCCTTTCATCCGAACCTTCTCAGTGTATAGAATCACACAGATTGTAATGGATTAAATTGAGCACAGGAAGTAAGGATGTTTTCGGTTGAACAGGGTCAAATGAAGTGCTTTTGGCATGTTTTCTATTTACGTACATTTTACTGTTACTATTTATGATACATAATACAGAAAAACTTCTGAAACAGATTTTTCGTTTGCAAAAGAATGGAGTTAAATTCAGTTTTCCTACTAAATACTTCAGTTTCATATTTATCAGGGATTAAGATGTTACCCATCTGGCCATATGGCTGTAGTACAAATCTTGTTGATGAAGAATTCTTTATCGCTTTCCTATTCTGTGCAGAGTTATAGAGATGCAAGCTGGAATGCAAGTGAAAGATGATTTCACTTCTTTCCTACTGAAGCCAGCAACATGTAAGAAGATACTCTCCTTGATTTCAAAGTAGATTCATTACTTTGCAGTATTTTCTTATTGTCAGTACTAACTGATTTAACTGTTATTACCAGATGGGATTGTCACATTTGTATATCTGTTCACATTATGTATGCTACCCTGTGGCTTGGGTGTGACGTGACTCATACAGCAAGAGGTTACACTTAGAAAAAGATGGCTTGGATCATTCGCCTTCTAACATGTTGGTCTCTCTCTGATCAGTCCTTAGCTCAAAAAGAAAGAAAAATAGATTATATTTTTAAAGAACAATTCAGTTACAGGGAATGGGGAAATTACCAAGCAGAAGTATGGGCAGATACACATTGCTGTCTTAAAGGTTTTTCACGCTTACTACAAGTATTCACTTTTTACCTCTCCTTTTTGCATGTTTCCCAAGTTCACATAAATAAATTACTTATTTTGCCTTCTTTTGTTTGTACCCCTCAGGTACTTGCAATACTCATGTTTTGTGTTAAGTATTACAAAGCTAAACAGCTTTCTACTTTTAGTCTTCCATGACACCGCAGATCCTCACGCTGTCTTGATACACAAATACTACTCTACACAAAGCTGTTATTTCCAATAAGAATCACTGTGCAAATCAAGAATGCTTATTTTGGACATGAGGATGAGATGTGTCTGCTTTAATTTCCTAATGCTGAAAGGGAGAACATCATGAGGTGGGAGGGAGTTCTTTCCTCAACAAAGATATATAACCTAATGTACTTTATGCTGTTTGATTCAGTTTTGAAAGCTTGTATCTTCCTATTGCTGCTAAAGAATACAAGACTTCTGGTGGAGCAACAGTAAAAACGCCCAATCAGGATGTTTCCTTTTTTAAAACAACATATTTCCTCTGAGAGTGAATGTGTTAAAGATGATGGTTTAAATTGACAACATGCAC
This sequence comes from Centrocercus urophasianus, assembly GCF_019232065.1. Classification (NCBI taxonomy): domain Eukaryota; kingdom Metazoa; phylum Chordata; class Aves; order Galliformes; family Phasianidae; genus Centrocercus; species Centrocercus urophasianus. The sequence continues at coordinate 16,601,674 of NW_024884253.1, forward strand.
TACAAAGGATCAAAAATGTCCTTGTCATCCTCTCCTCCCCTGCCAAGCTTGATGCTAGCTACATACATTCAATTTCTTTTGAAATCAGTCAGAGGAAATTTGGATTTCTCTTTGACTGTAAAGAAAGTTTTATTTAGAAGAGGCTAATAAGATTTTTTTTTACTTGCACACCCAACTTAGTCATAGAATCATTGAATAATACTGGTTGGAAAGAACCTAGAGAGGTCACATATTCCAACCTACTGCTCAAGGAGACGATCACTTCCGTGCTGTCCTGTTAGTACAGTCAGTATATTGTTTGCTTTCTTTGCTGCCAGGGCATGTAGCTGGCTCACATTTAACTCAGTTTTAAGCAGGACACCTCAGGGCCTTCCCTTCAGCCAGTCAGTGCCTATCCTGTAGTTTTTTTCAAGAACTGCTTCTTTCCCATGTGCAGTACCCTGCACTTGTCTCTGTTGAATTTCATGAGGTTCCCTTCAGCTACAAAGAATCTCTCTTTTCTAAAAGGCAATTACAAAAGAGGTCAAAATAAATGCAGCACCAGAGTGAGTGATCTCTGTGACCAGAGAGATTATTATGTTTGAGCTTTTTGACTGCATCTACCTTAAAGTGTGCGATCTTGAAAAGTTTGTAAGCCAGGATGCACTTTTCTATATTGCATGTGTCTCAGTTCACAGTACCTACAAATACCATCTGCCTTTTGAGAGCCAATACTAGGGCTGTTTCTAGACTGGACTCAATACACATCACTACCACAGTTTGTTTCTTTTTTTGGTGATGTTATATTGGTGCAAGAGCAGTTTGCCTGAGTGGCAAAGACAGTTCTTTCTGTTCCTGGACCTGTCCTCTTCTTGAGGACGGTCAAATACTGAGGTAGATATGTCCAGTAGACTGTGCAGTCACTATCTTTTTGAAGTTTCCAAGGCCTGACTGGACAATGCCCTGAACAGTGTGGTCTGAATGGCCTTGACCCTACTGAGAGCAGGAAGTTGGACAGGAGACCAACCAATCTGTGGCTGTGAAACTGAAAGAACATTGTTCTTCCTGACTAGATTTCAGAATTTCTGATCTCTGCCACTGCCAGTTAGAGAGAGGCTAGAATGAATGCCCAAAGGGAAAAAGAACAAACCAAGTCTTTCCCATGTTTCCTATACTACTGAGATCTCCTCTTTTGTATCATTTAATTTTAACTAACATCTAAATTGTGTCTAATATTTTAAGTGTAATTCTGATTCACGCATTTGAATCTAGCTTTCATCCAAATTAAAGCTTAGTTGAAAGTTCTGATTATTACTTTACCTAATTATTATTTGATCTGTTAACTTGTCTGTGGCTAAATGCCTCACAATCTAAAAGAGATGCACCATGATGTATACTTAATTTAATGTACTATGGCAGTATAAGAAAGCACTTTAAAACTAGCAGTTTTACTGTAGAGATGCAGATATAGTACTCCATGTTAGTTTAAGAGCTTTGATATATTTTTTAAGGGCTGTGTTAATTTTCAAGAAACTTGAAAGCTTTATAATGCATGTAAGAATCTGTATTGGAGTGTTTCTACACCTGACGCCTCATAGATTTGCAGATAAAAGTTGGATGGTGTACCTCTCTGCCAACAGTGCATTACAAATTGAAGTACAGCAAGAAACAAACAAAAAACCCCAACTCCTGTGCAGATATGTTTTATTTGTCTTTTTCCCTCCTGCTGTTGGGATAGGAAAATTAGTGATTGGTTATTGGAGGAGTGCACTCCTCCATACTTTCATTTCAAAGCAGTAAAGAAAACTGAGGTATAATAATGCTGAAAGGTGAGTAGATACCTTTTGATACATGTTGATGAATAACAAATCTATTAACTCCTGAAAAAAGCAGTATGATGTATTGATGTTTTTGCTGTAAGATAGGTATAGAAAGGTTAATATAAATAGTATTTATTATACAGCGTAATGTGTTGTTTAGTCATATAAATGAGGAAATGATTGAATTAATTTATGAAATCTTATTTTAAAGTTTACTTTGCACACAAAATATTTAAGATTAATTTGTCTAGCAATCCTTAAAAAAATTATATATCTGTATATCAAAGAAGAATGTCACCTTGTATTTTGATGAGTGAAGTTCTGCATTTTATAAGAGTGAGCTCAACTGTTATGGTAGTGTGTCCTTCAGGTTCAAGCTAAGATATCGTAACATGGTTATATGGCTGTTAATGTAGTTATTTAGTAATTACATGGAGAAGGTAAATGTTACATTCATCTTCAGAGGGGAAGGCCTGGGGAACTAAGAGGTGGTCAGCTTTACCTCACTTCCTGGGAAGATCATATAATAAGTCTTCGAGACAACTGCTTCCAGGCAAATGAAGGACAAGAAAGTGTTTTCAAATGTGGTGTCTTCAAGCGAGCATGGGTTTGAACCTGATTGACCTCTGAGATGAAACAGCTGCCTCTATGGATGAGGGTACAACAAGGGCAAGGCTTCTGATAGACTCCTATAATGTTCTTCTTGTCAAATCAAGAGATAGAAAATGTTGCACCTTTATCACAACTTGTCTAACAAATGATCAGTGAAGTGGTTTGGGAAGTGGAGCATATTTTCTGCTAGTAGAGGCTGGCATCACAGAACCATAGAAAGTCCTGAGTTGGAAGGGGTTCCTGAAGACATCTTTTTCAACTTGAATGATTCCAGGATTCTATGACATTGTGTCCATCTCCTAACTCCACATGGGGAGTGCTGTTATAGTGAAACCTAGGTTGGATTTGTTTGTTTATTTAGTGAATGGCTCATTTTGTTATAAAAGTTTTAAGAGGCTTAGTTCTTTGACTTAATCAGAGATAAGAAATGATTGTACCTTAATAAGGCTAGAAGTAAAATTTGTCTGAACAGACTGACCTTTGAATGGAATCCTTCAAGAATTCTGATTTCTTTTTCAGTTTTCCAGTGCCCAATGAATGTCTTGTAAAGGACTGCATATACTTGGGTGCAGGATTTTAGTTTTATTCACCTTAACTGGACATTTCAGTCTGGCCATTGTTTTGTCATATTGCAGCAGGATAATTTTTCAACTTACTTTCAGAAGACTGTCAGTGAATTATTGGAGAGCCAGCTAAAACACATTTCTCCCTTTTCAGTATAAATTATCCTTCAGTCCTCCTTTTTAGTTAAAGTAAAGCAATAGGGAACTTTTTCCTTTGAAGGCTTTCATACTGTTTTTCCAATCATTAAAAAGTTTTACATTCAATTTACTTACTGCCATTTTTGTATCTTAGGTCAGATAAATACTTTCAACATGTGCGTTTCCTTAAGCATAATTTATTTCAGAAGTAGCGTGAGTATCATCTGATGCAGCAGCTCTGATGGGAGTTATCTGTTTTTAATGAATAACTAAATAAATGGCAGTGCAAATCCTTGTAAATAACCAGAGTATGAGTTAGAGCCGTCCCATGGCAATTACACAGTTCAGGATTGTTTAAAACGTGAAAAGAGAGCCAGATGCTAATCCACATGGAAATACAAATACTGGAAACAGTTGTAGCTGATCCAAGTGCATAAATTGCATTTGTCCATAAAAGGTACCTGACAAATTTTATTGTCCATGCCTTTATGAAGTAACTCCTGTTGGTTTTGTCTCTTGCTCATTCTGAAACTACAATTCACCTGTACGTGGAAAACCCATATGCTTTCTCATTTCTCAGCCAGACAGTTCCTTTTTATGCAGTACAGTGTTTGCTGTTTGCAGTCACAGCAGAGAAACCTGCAAACATACACCTACCTGAGATTACTTTTTCCTCCCTAAGGATCAATGAGTGAGGCAGAATTCTGTGCACATTCTCTCCCAGACCATGGGGCTGGGTGTAGCAGGTCTGGAGATGCATCTGCTCCAGGTGCGGTATGTCTGCAAAGCATTCTGATCATTTTTAAGGATTCTAGGATTCACTAAGCCTTTCCTCACTCGTTGTACCACTGTACATTGGTACAGGACCATATTCTGACAGCATATTTGGGTGATTCTGATACTCCTCGTCAGTGCAGTTCATCATTCCAGCAGTGTTAACAATGGCAGTGTTCAGGTATTGGAAGTGTTGTTCCATAAACAACAGCAACAGTGACTGGAGTAGTGAGACTTCATCATAGTAGACATGGTATTTACATATGCAATATTTAGATACTTTCTGCATCCTCTCAATAAAGAATGCTGTAAGAAAATGCGTGTGACTCTCAGTGTTGGGCCCTGCCCTGCAAGATTGGATTGGTATCTCTAACCAGCTGTGACAGAAATAGGATTCTTTGGATGCAGATGTGATTGCCAACAGTTACATTGTCATTTTAAATAGTTAAAACTCTTCAGCTGAGCCACAGTTGTGTGCATACTCCCTACACACTTCCAATGCAAAGTAAATTATCCAAGTATACATTACCTTCTGACTGGCTAGCAGGGTACTCGCAGCTAATTACAGCTGCTTGGCTGTTAAGCAAAGAGCTTCTTATGCTTCTGTTACTTGATTGATCGTGATAGCCTATCTTTACCCTTTGTGATAGCTTTCTTCTTCTGGAGAATCATTTTGAGTGCTGTACCCTGCTTGCTTGATAGCTAGTGGCAACCTAAGGTAACCCACAACACAGGCCTCATGGGTTCAGGTTGAATTCAACAGAAATTGTTAGTTCCTATTCCACAGCCAGGCAGTTGAAACTTAGAGAGTGAAGAATTCAGCAAAAAAGAATGAGAGAGGAAAGAATCTGAGAAAGGCTGACTTCGCATCAGGCACAGTGATATGCAGTTCAGAGACTCTTGAGCTGGTGTGCTGAGTAAGGGAGCTCCAGAAACTAAAAGAATTTAAAAATGTCAGTGTGATGCTATGCAAGAGCTGATTGCCTCTACTGAGAAACAGGATTTATTAGGTCTTGCATTGTGCTGTGCAGATTTTTCAGGACATGAGGTAGCATTTGTGATTAGGAACTGTTATTTTCTGTAGAGATGCATGGCTCACGAATGCTAATTTGGGGGTCTCATTTTCTTGTACGTTTTATTCCTGTCCAATAGTTATTACAGAGAGGCTTACAAAATTCTGGAAGGGGACACTGCTCAATTTATAAATGCAACAGCTTCTATTGCTCTGCTGTAGGTCAGATTTAATTAAATTAGCTTGCACCAGCTGGCTTCAGGAGTCAAAGGGGAAGGCCAACAGGGAATAGGTGGAGAAGCAGTTTCCCCAGCTGCTCTCATGTGATCACCACCAAGGTTAAACCCCTGGAGTCAACTGCACTGTTTTTTAAGGATGTGCTGTGGAAATCATTTGTTGATTGCTTCTAGATAGGGCTGCATTCTTTACCTCTTATGAGATGCGCAGAAGGAGCAAAATGGAGGCTGTGATTATGTATTTTAAGAGCTTTCTAGGATAATGTTTACCTCAGATTGGAAAGCTTGGACACCACTGGTTCCTATAATGCTTTTTGCTTAACGCTTCAGATATGAATATAGAACTTCTTAGAGGATTCAAGTTCTGGGTTCATTCTGAATCACTACAAAAGGGCCTGCAGATGATGTTTAGAAGAGGAGTAGCTGTAACTAGCAGTGAAAGGAAGCAATAGAAAGCAACAGTTTTAATAATGTATGGGGCTTCCCTATTCTTTATTGCTATTTCATTGTCTCTCATTAATAATTTGAGTAGGTTTAAATAATTTTTAAATGTAGCTGTAGATACAAATTAGTCTTAAATGAGTAGTAACAAGTGAAATAGCTTTGCGTACCACAGGCGTAGTTCAGAACTGTGCCTGAGTCAGTATAGCATTTTGCCCCAAATGATCAGGGATAGATGTGGTATTATGACAGAAACAATATGCAGTCAATATATTTGGTCCCCAGAAGGGCTCCTTTATGCCTTGGCAATTGGTCTTCTCTCTTCAATTTATTTCTTTGGGGTGTCTAAACTGGCATAACTGATTCTGAAGGTTCACAAAATATTAACTGCCTGCCACTATATTAGAATCTGCTGTATCCTTTACCATTTAATATGTAAATATTAATATCAAATATTAAATCAAATAATAATATCAAATCAAATATATCAATAATATATTAAATGAAATATAAGGAAACTGGATCTCAAATTAAGGCTGCGTTTGCACTGCCCAGCACCTCTAAGTATAGCACTTCAGTGTTATGCTCTACACATCTATTGCCTGCAATACATGTATGCAATGGTACAGTCTCCTAAGACTGTTTGTTTGAGGTATTATTTTCTTGTAGAAGCTGGTTAGCTTGGCTCCTCACATATTTGTATGTTTCAAGCCTTTTAAACAAGTTACCATGTATTGGTTTTTCTGTGAGCATGCCTTTACACTTAGCTCTTCAGAAACCAAGTTGGATACCTTCTGAGAACCTGGTACAAAGTCAGACTTCTGGAGAGTATCTAGCTGCAGAGAGCAGCAGCAGTAGGATACCTAGCAGAGCAGTTGCTTTCTGTCATATGAGATTTATTGAGAACTTTGTTTAAAAAGTTCAAACGGGACATGTCTTCCAAAAACCTATGTTTGAGTTGCACTATCACGTAACATAAAGATCACCCATATATCTAGTGATGTTAATATCCTATGATAGCACTGTGGCAGGTGTTATAATGAATTTCCAATGAAAATGACAGGCAGCTCTTAAATTATTCTGCTTACCTGTTGGATACAAATGTGGACATCCTGAATGGGTTGCCAATTGTACCTATGTGAGCAATTTCAGCATGGTAGAAATAGGACTGTGAAAACAGTCAAACTTATTTTTCTTCCTTTGTTACATTTAGAGTGAAAATCTCACCTCTTGACAAGATGTGTATGCCAGGCAGCTTTGGTCAGATCCAACACAGTTGTCTTGAAGGTATATTTTATTTAGCTTTAGTCCCGTGGCATCTCCAGTACAAAGAAATCTGCTCTATTTATCTGCTACTTGAGATGACAAATGTCTAAGTGGTTTATAAAACACAGCTAGTTTAACTACCTCAAAGATGATTAAATTCCAGCATTGTATTTTCACTCTGAATTTGTGGATTAGATTGTTACCTCCTGATTTACCATCTGTTCCTTATAACGTCTAAACTGGAAGAAATGACTTTTATGAGGCCTAGCAAAGAAACTCCCAATTTGGCAAAATACAAAGAATAAATTTTAAGCATTGCAAAAGATTGTGCAGGAGAGACACACTAGAAGTCAGTTCACAACTTTGCCATATAGCACTAGGATTTGTATGTGTAATAAAACTCTTTTGAGTGTATTTGTAACAGAAGGAAAGATTTTGTGTTTGGTAACTGATGGCTGAGGAAATTTATGAGCCATAACAACTCCAGAGTTGAAAAATATCTCCTGAGCAAATCCCGTGCCAGGCTTCAAACCATTTCTCTGGTTGGAAACTGGGATAGGTAGAAGGTTTCTAGTTTTAAAAAAAAGTGCAGTGGTAAGATACAGGGGGGTAACTCATGAAGCAAAAAGGAAGTTGGTTTCAAAGTCATTACAGACTGTGTCTTTTTTATAATATAAAATACTGACATTTTGATGAAATGTTCAGAACCAGTTTTTCATAATCACTGAAGGATCTCTACAGGATATGAGAATAGATGCTATCAGCTGTAATATGCAGCATTCACTCAGTACACAATTATTCTGCCACCAGACTTTCCTAATCAGCTCAGCAATCCAGTGCCAGCTTGAGCGTAGGCTGTAATACCTCATTTGAGAGCGAGGGAAGCTAGTGGATCGTGAGTCCTACACATATAAATGGAAAATTCCTCTGAAATAAGGTTCATTTTTCTTGCAGCTAAGGCAATGAAAAGGAGAACAAGGTTTTATACTTTTTGCAGAACTCAGTGGTAGGGATGCCCAAAGAAGGGCAGTGTGTTTCATAAGAAGTTTTATAACATGCTGAATATTTCTTTCAGCTGGAGTGATTTTATTAAGTAATTGTTAAAATTTCAAACTCTACAAAATATTGATTCATGCATTCTTTGCAGAATAATGTTTTTGGGGTGGAGAATGTTATGAAAGATTAGTATATTCATTCTCTTACTTTTCTTCCAACTATCAGAATTAGTTTTTGAGGGAATAAAACAAAACTCCAGACTTTTATTGAAGGGGGAGAAAACCCACCTCTTTTTTTTACAGTGTCTTGAGCTAATTGTATCTCAGACTGTGATTCCAGGTCACAAAGCAGTCGCAGCCTCTTTGTATGAGATACTCAAATGGAATAAGTCGGTGTTGCTCTATAGGTGAGCATCTATTAATCTCTAACAGCACAGATGAGTGAGAGCTTTTTCATGCCTATGGACAGAAGTCAAGAGGAGCTCCAGCAAATTTTCATTATTCTAAGATTGGTAGAAAGCAAGAAGCACATGTGGCTGCTTTGTAATAAGTAATTACTCCACAAAATAAATAGGAGCTCAGAATTTAGTAGCAAAATTAAAATACGAGCCAGAAAATAACTGCAGTTCTTCATACTTCATTGAGAAATCTGTACCTAAAAGAGAGATGTTTGTCATAGAAAAAAGATTAAAAAAAAAATCAAAAAGAAAAAGATACACCTCTCTCAAGTGGATGAGTATAGAATAAGTAGAGCTGCTGGAGTCAGTTGTAGCTGAGTGCACTGCTATGTGCTCTTCAAAGCTGGGAGAAATATGTTACAGAGGAACCTTTAGAAAGTTATTTTAGACATTGTTCGTTGTTCTCATTCAGGGCTATTAGAATAGTATGTGGATCCATTGGTAGGACTGTTACTACTTTTTATGTGAACAAAAATTTCATCTAATTATGCAATTAATTATGTGAACCAGAGGACTGTTCATTATGTGGTAAAAAAAGTCCTGAAAATTCACTGGCATTTGAACTGTTCTGTCTAGATTTATACCTCTTAGACTACTTTTTCAGATGGTTTTGTTCTACAGTATTACACAAAAGAATAAGGAAGGGTCCTTTGCTGAGAATAAAGCTACATGGAACATTTGTCCTTCTTCCAAAAAAGTAAATAGTTGACCTCAGAAAGATGCTTTTTCTGAAAGCAAAACTCTGGTACGGTCAGCATTGCAACACTTCAGCTGCCCAAAGGAAGGTATGCTGTATCAGCAGTGAATCTACTGTAATCTGTACTCTCAGTTTGCATGGACTCTTGCAGAAAGCCTGATTGCTTCCTTAAACAGAATGCTTGGAGCCATGGAAGTTGCCATGCATCACTCTTGCAGTAACTGCTATCCTTATTACTTTCAGGGATTTCAGGTGATTCAGGGAAGTAAACAAAATATTAATGAGGTCACTAATGAGAGTTCCCTTTCATGCATGAGTTTTGTCACTAGTTGACTGATTTCTTAGAGCTCAGCTGCTGAAACCACTGCATAATAACAGTTTTTCAGTCATTGTAACTGCAGGAGAAAGTCTGAAAACACAGACATTCTGAATGTTTCAGCACCAGAAATGAAATAAAAAGCACTGCAAAGTAATTATTGCTTTAAAATCTCATGATTTTTAATCTTTACTGATGGCATTGAGACTGACTCATTACATTTGACTCAATGGGGTTGTGAAGCTTGTACCTGACGAGCAACCCCAAATAGTGCTGATTAGGAGTTTTCATTGTCTGCTGTGTCTTATTTATTCCCATGAAAGCTCTGATATATTTCTGTATGAAAGCTCTTGGTATATGTTTTGTGAAGAACAGAATGATGCCATGTAGGACTGAGGATACGGTGTGTTTCTGAAGGGCTTCCTTTCGTTGTATTTAAGCAAAACCTGGTCAGCAGCAAAAAATCAAGTGTTATCCATGAAAGAACACTTGAATGCAATAATCTGGCGTGCTAATTTGAGAAGATTAGAAATTCATATTTTCATTTCGATTCTGAAAATGTCATACGCTGTGTCCAAGCTAAATAGCTGATAATTTACTTCCTCAGCTCCTGTCAGCCCTTTCGTTTGTATTGAATAGGTATAACTGTGTGTCCTCAAAGAGACGGTGCTAAAACTGGTGATGAAATAGTCAGGTTTTCCGAATGCTTTATGAAGCACAGCAATTTCCTGCTAGTGATAAAAAGTACCTCGGTCTTCAGTTATATTTACATTCTGCTAGCAAAAAGTTGCAGTCTTTTAAAAATGTCTTCAAAGTTGTCCTGTCACATCTGTGTTCGTATAAACATGGAATTGAGCTGAGAAAACTTTAATAATAAAAAAACCCCATATTTTTAAAAGGCAGTGAACAGTAATGGGGCACCTTGGTACCCATGCTGAGAGCCAGTATCTTCCAGTTGTTTGGTTGTCCAAAGTTAAATAACGGGAAGGCATGGAGGTTTCAAGTTTAAACTGTTGTTCAGAAAATGAGGTGATAACAGCTACTGCTGCTCACCACATGATTTGGTGCAATAATTTTGCTTTTCTAGCAATCTTTTCTAGCTCTTGATGTTTCTTTTAATACACAGTTCTTGTTCAGGCTTTTGAAAACTCATCAAATATACTAGTTCAATTATAATTTTGTTATTGAACATTTGCTGCTTGAAGAACATCTTTTCGGAGGAGTGTGTGTGTTTAAACAGATTCCTTGGCTTCTTTCAAAATGCTTTTTGAAATGTACTGACTTCTAGTTGCTATTCTGAATCCCTCAGGTGCGTGTGCTAGTCTTTTTCTGCCTAAAGTAATGATATTATAGAGGTTGCTGTGGGATTTCTGCAGTCTTCTCCATACTGAAATTCAAGATTGCAAACTCTTAGATTCCAAATAGTTCACATAGGAGGGGATTATTTGCTCAGAGGGCAATGAGGCACTGTCACAGGCTGACCAAAGAAACTGTGGGTGTCCCATCCATGGAGGTGTTCAAGGCCAGGCCGGCTGGGGCCCTGGGCAGACTGAATTGGGGGTGGCAGCCCTGCCTGCAGCAGGGGGTTGGCACTGGAGGAGCTTTAAGCTCCATTCAAACCCAAGCCATTTTACAATCACTTTTCTTTCTTTCTTTTTTTTTTTTTTTTTTTTTTTTTTTTTTTTTTTTT
>NW_024884253.1:16612770-16691760 GCF_019232065.1 Centrocercus urophasianus
TTTTTTTTTTTTTTTTTTTTTTTTTTTTTTTTTTTTTTTTAAGCAGTGGCCTAATTTATGAAATATTTCTGAATATATCACAGTTAAACTTAGTCCAAATGGGACAAAATAATCTGGTGGTCACATATACTGAATGCTCCGCAAGCATGACTTTGGTTTAGGAATTGGGTTCAAATCTGGCAACAAAACCTTTCATGCACTATTCTTGGAATTGCTTGACATCAGTGAAAAGTTGCTCAATTTGCTTTTAAGAATTTTAAAACATATTTTTATAAGAGCTAAACCAAGCAATGGAGTAAACGGGATAGAGAGGGACAGATTTCTTTCAGATACTTGCAAGTTGTGTATTAGTTTGGAATAACAATAGCACAGTATGTCTTTGAGTAGTCAGGATATCAGCCCACATCGTTTCAATCCTAACCTGCTTCCTTGACTTCAAGAATATTTGTTTGTCTAGATTATGGCAAAAAGGCTACAGCATGAGTTAATTTGTCTTACTCTTAAAATGAAAAGATGAACATTTCACTAGATAAGAAACGTGTAGAATCTTTCTGTGAAGCTATGCCATAAGAGCAATCATTCTCTCAGTTTTTTTGAGCTTCCAGTACTGGCTAAAAGTAGGAGTTGCAGAAGCATATGAAAATATTCAAATGGTGGTTAACGGATAGAGTTTTGTTTTCTGTGATTACATTGTTATTGTACTGTGTATAACTGTTACTTGATATACAGCTATTTTTCTAAATGTCAAGATGTGGCTAAGTAAATAACCTTAAAACTCCATCTCATGGTAACAACAGTGAGTGAGTTTCAGTGGAATAATACAGTTTGGAGAGGAGACAGAGCTGCTGTGCACACTGTGCATTTTTGTTGGGAAAGACCTACTTCTTTTTTTCCCTTTTCCCCAGCTCCCTAACATAGCTCTCTTCCTCCTCATCCCCCCAAAACAGGTCTTTTTTTTTTTCTTTTAAAGTCACTTCAGAAAACATTAGTCCACTGATATTTCATAATGACTCCATTCAAATCTTATGTGTAATTTGTTCTGTGTTGAGATAAATTATGCTATTCATTGATAGTCTGATGGAGCTGTACTGCACTTGGGATGCTTACACAGAGCCAGAGTAGCTAGCAAGTGCTAGTAAAGTTTCCTTGCATGGTGTGTGCTGCAAATGAGAGCTCCAGGTACGTATGTCAAAATGTAGTAGCTTTAACAGAAGCTGAATTTTTGGAGTTGCTGAGTTTACTAGATGTACGTAATGCTATCAGATTACTGCTCTCCCTTAAATTAATATAATTATTTCTTTTAAGAATAATATATTAAATGGATAATTATCCCATTCGAGGGGTATTAAAAATACAACATAAATTCATTCAAATTCTACATACCATTCCCTCTTTAGTTTAGATTAGTTTAGTTTAGATAGTCTTTAGTTAGTGCCTAATGACTATCAGCGTGTCTATCTTAGCATGTTTCAAAATTTTGTGGAATCTCCTGTTTCACTACATGCTATCTTCTTTCTTCCAACTTTGATACAGTTCTCTCTTTTTAACTACATTCCTCCTACTTTTCCTGGTCTCTTTCTACAGCTATGAGATAACTTTTAAGATATTATCCTCTATTTATTACATACTGTAACGTTGGCATATTTGTACAGACTTCAACTAAGAACTGATGTCCAACCTGTTTGTATGCATAAGTTGAATGCAAAAAAAAAAAACAATTTGAAGAGATGCTCAGTAACAATTGTATTGGTATCTGTCTTTGAAATAAGATCGTTGTCAGAACTAGAAGGTTTGTCAGAACTTGAAGGCTTTGAACTAGAAGATTTTATTATTCATTATGTGGTTCTCCATCAATAAGAGGGAAAAAAAGTGATGTGCCTGGGTGCTATACAGTTTAGAACATGTGATGCTTCAGTTCACCTGCAGATGTTGCTCTTCGGGAGAGAGGCAATATATGTGACTGGATGAGTGATGGGAATCTTAACTGTCATTGGAAAATTGAGAGCAGTTGTTGGCAGTTTTAAAGCATGCGGAGAACTGTGTAAAATAAAAATAAATATAATTTTTAAAAGTCCCAATGACATAATAACAGAAGCAAAATACCTGTAGCCCACTGGATGTATTTTAAGGTAGAATATCACTATTTGTTACATTTGTGGATGATCTGTCCTTACGCATGAGAAAATAGCGCAGTTCTTTACTATCCTAAAAATACTTCCTCTGTTTGACTCTGGCTCTCGCTGGCTCTCTATTACAGTAATAATAATAGGAAATATCATAAGCTACTGTAGAACATGGAAAGATTCTCTGAAAGTATCAGCACTGAAGCTTGAAACCCACTAGCAACTTGTATGTCCTTTTCTAAGTCAGCCTACATTCTTCTCTAAATAGTATTTGCAACCAAAAGTGTGCAGTTTTTTTGGCTGTGGCAGGGTTGACAGGAATACTCTGTGCTCAAAATTCTCTTTTGAAATGTTTATTGAACTTACCATCATCTCTGTTGTGGAGCTTTTCAACGCAAAAAGTGCTGATGATTTGACTGAGTTATACGTAACGACACATCTGCAACAAACTGTTACCATTTGCATTAGCACAATAGCGGGTTGAATAAGTGAGCACCAGCACAGAATATTAACAGATGTCTTTCTGTTTTCTGGCCCCACTTAAGCACAAGTGGAATAATTTTGTTTCCTTTTCCAGTGGTCATGAAGATCTTACTTCAGAATGCTGTCTGATGTTAACAATTTATGAAAGAGGGGATCTTAACCCTACAGATCTACAACAGGGAGAATAAGGCTTTGCCAACCATTCAGTTATTTTATCAGAAATTAGCATCTCCATATGCTTTTGTGTTTCATAACTAACATTCAGGATTACATTTCAAATCTGTAAGTAACCAGAAGTCATAAACAAAAATATGTAATACTTTCTATGGCTGTAAACCTAGGATAACTGAAAGACAGATCACAGAATCCCAGAACAGCTAAGGCTGGGAGGGCTCTCTGGCCCACCCCTGCTCCAGCAGGGACACCCAGAGCAGGGGGCCCAGGCCCATGGCCAGGAAGTTTCTGAGCATCCCCAAGGAGGAGATCCCACAGCCTCTGGGCAACCTGTGCCAGTGCTGCCTGGTGCTCAGAGGGAGCCCCTGTGCTCCAGCTGGTGCCCATTGCCTCCTGTCCTGGCACTACTGGGAAGAGCCTGGCTGTGTCCTCTTGGCACATTTCCTTCAGGTACTTACGGACGTTGATGAGATTCCCCTGAGCCTCTTCTGCAGTCTGATCAGTCCCAGCTCTCTCAGCCTCTCCTCCTGTTGTTGTAAGCTTAACTTGTAAGGCATTTAAATTAGCCTAAATAAATTAAATTTAAATAAATGAATTAAATTGATGTATTCAATTAAATTTATTAAATTTATTTAATCAAATGAATTAATTTATTTGATTTATTTAATTAAATTTGCTTTAATAAATCAATCATGCTCATGGTATACAATGAAGCTGCAAGTTTTTCAGCGTCAGTTTCTCTACAAGTGAATTGTACTGTAGGTTGGCATGGAAGAAGAATTTGGTTCATATCCTGCAATATCACAGTACGACCTGTGGGAGCCGTGAAATAAGGTATGTAAATTTTAGAATGGGAGCACTGATATGGTCAGCTATAACTCTACTTTCTTCCTCTGCTTTTGGTCTCAGATGAGACTAAGATCTGTATTATCTTTATTATTTGTGGTCTATCATGCCACAGACATTACAGGTTCAGTACACGCTTTTTGCTTTTCCCTTGGTAAAAATAGGTTTCATGTATTTTCATTGTCATGTAAATTTTGCTGTCCTTTCTGTACAGAAGAATTCAGCCATGATCAGCTGTAAATAGCTGAAAAAAAGACTGAAAAATTATGAGCCAAAATGCTATAGCTGCATGATCTTAATGAGCATGGCAAGGTGAGCATCATGCAGCAGTAAAAAAGAAAATGAGCAGCAGAAATACAGTGCAGCATTCACCTCCAATTGTTTTACCAGAAAGTGCATTCCCCACGAAATTCTGTTTGCAGGCTCTTCTGCAGAAAATTACTCAGTGTGGCCGCTTACATACCAGGCCTCATGCATGAAATTCTGGGGGAACGAAATGGTTTATTTTTGTCTCCCTCTTCTACCATTACTAACGCATGAGTTTTGGGCCGCTGCTACAATAGTGGTTTGGTGGACTTTTGGTTGAGTCAGAGCAGCCACTTCTATATGTTCTTGCCACCAGCTGTCTGTCTCAGCCTGTGACGTTCTGCACCTGTGCTGTTGAGGATTTGTCAAATTTAGGGCCATTCCATTGCTTAAGACTTCTGGCCAGAATGAAGTGAACAAAATTGTTCTGTTTGCTCGGTTGTATGAAAGCTCAGTTGTGTCCTCAAGCAGAATTTTTGTACTTAAGGAGAAAATAAATCAGCTCTTCAAAAATGACCAGATTTTCATTGCCAGATGAAATTTTGGAGCAGAATCACTTACCAAAATAACATTTTGGAAAAAGGATGGGATTGGATCAGATAAGTTTTACATTATGTAAGTTATGGATAAAAATCAATCCCATCTATTACCATCGAGTAAAAGAAAAGAACTGCCTTCCCACTTAGAAACATACTGCATTTATTCAGTGTTAGTTTTAGCTTCTGTTTTTGGCCTGCTCACAGATCTGCAGTCCATTACAGTGGCGCCTGTTAGGGCAAATACAGTGAAAGTTGGGCCAGTTTTTCTATGATAAACGGTGTTTTCCAGTAATTCATACTAAATCATAAGAAAAAAAATCCCTCGTATTTGACACTTGGCATGGAAAGCCTTGTTTCACAAGGGTTTCACTTGTAGATTTATACAGATTAAAAAAAAAAAATTAAAAATAGATCAACCTCATTTATTGCAACAAAAATATTTAAAAGTAAGGCATTGTTTAAAGATCATGTGCTTGTATTTGTTAGCAAAGAATAATATAATGATGTGTTTCCTGAAATGAGTAATCACTTTGTTGCTCATGTAGCACAGATGACTCTTAAACGTTTCTTTGTGTTTCTTCTCTTGGATAGATCTGTGCAGAAAGCGGTCGCATTATTTTTAGTATCCTAAAAATATTCAATTTCCAAGATGTTTTGCTTTGAAAAGCCAATTGTGTACCAACGAAACTTTAACTGTAGAAATAACCTTTATGGTAGGATGTTGATCTTAAATCCTAACGGTATTTTAGAATTTAGTTTTCACAATTTAATTAATTACATGCAAATAACCACATAAGTGCATTCTTAAGGTTCACCATGGAGATAAGAGAATTCATCTGCCTTGTAATTCTTAACTTTCTCATACACCAAGAAGTTTTTTGAATAGAAAAACAAAATAATTGCACATTTTGAGAGATAAGTTCCTAATAATATCCAAAAAACAAACAGATGTGTACATATGATAAATAAAGTTAAAAGAGAGTATTCTCTACCTTTGTATGATTCTGAAAGAAAAAAAAAATTGTAAGACTTGCAGTTTCTAACTAATAACCCACATAACTGTGAAGATTTTAGTTATTTGCATAGACAGGCAAACCAAGGAGGAAAGCATATTTTTTTTGTTACGAGCATTTCTTTTTGCTTGGATATTAGTATATGATCCTTTCCATTGAATTCAGGCCAGGGGAAAGTGCTATTATCTAAAGTTTATTTACACAGAAAGTAACTGGAACAGGAATCACATCAAAGCCAAACATGTATGCAACACTTAAATGAAAATAACTGGATGGTGTGAAGGAATCAGTTATTGTTTGGCTACGTGGAGGAAACTGGCAAGATGTTACATGTAATTAGAAAAATAGATTCCAGCAGATTTGAAAGGAGTCTCTTGAAGTCAGCAAGTGAGAATTCAAAATGTTCTCCACTCTCAATTAAAGAGAAGGAAAGTGGCGTAAAACAGATTGTCTCAGTAGAGAAAATGAACAGTTGAGTGGATATTTGTAACTAATGTAGTAATTATGTCACAACCTAAAATGATCCAGTTGTCACCCATTATTTATCTTATAGTACAGGTTAAATTAACACATGGAACAAATTGTGATGAAGGCAGTGGCGAAGAAATGGGTGTTTGCTAACATGATGAAGTAGTTAGCATTCAGTAGAGATCAACTCTACTTCAGTGTGTGAAGCTGATAATCACTTAGCTGAGGTTGGTTCAAGTAAGTACTTCCTTCTCACACTTGAAGCAGTATTAACCCAGTCAAAGTATCCATTCAGATGTCTGATTTTAGTTTCTTACATATGAGTCTTGGGGCTTAGCACACGTGCATCCAAAATCAAAACTGTAAGAACTGCTGCTTGAAAAGCAGCTGCTAATTTGAAGTTGGTCATGTCTTAAAACTTACAGTTAATTTTTTTTTATTATTTTTAATCTTCTCTTGATCTGCAAAGGAATGTGCAGTCCTTAGGAGAATGACTTAGTTGTCGCAGGTTGGAAATGTGCATGGTGTTTTGGGAGAGCATTCAGACCTGTGCTATCCTTGTGGTTGGCCACCAGTTAAGCAAGGAATATGTCTGCACTGCTGTGCCAGCTGAACTCTGTGTCAGGATGGGCCCGCTATTACTGGCAGCCTTAATATCTGCTGGTACCTATGGCCCGCAGAGAACTGTTAGCATCAGGCAATTGGTTTCTAAGCCTAAAATAAATTTCATTTATGCAGTCTTTAAAGTAACGCTGTCACAAAATAATGAAGTGAAGATCCTTCACCTATCAGATGTTTAAGGAGGGAAGATTTAGGTTGGATGTTAGGGGGAAGTTCTTTACAAGGAGAGTGGTTAGGCCCTGGAACGGGCTGCCCAGGGAGGTTGTGGATGCCCCGTCCTTGGATGTGTTTAAGGCCAGGTTGGACGGGGTCCTGGGCAACCTGATCTGAATGTGTGTGTTTGGTGGCCCTGCTAGGCAGGGGGGTTGGAACTACATGATCCTTGAGGTCCCTTCCAACCCGGGTGATTCTGTGATTCTGTGATTTACCCTAAAAGTCAATGAGAGTGTGACGATGTGGAACAGGAATCGCATATACATTGAAAGTTTCATATGGTTAATTAAACCCATAGACTCGCTCTGTACACAGTAAGGTTTTATTGGTATTAGAATAAAGAATTTCTTTTTGGAAAAAAAAAAAAAAAAAAAAAAAAGACTGATAATTACTTCTCTCTGTGCTTCTAATCAACAGTCTTTGATGTACATCTGTTTTTTGCATACATCTGTGACTTCCAGTCAGGAAAAGCCTTTTATGGCAAGTGGCCTTTAAGCTACATGCTGAGTTTATTTCATATATTCCTTTTCTTTTTCTTAAGAAAGCATCCATGGTTTTTTTTTCCCCAGCTTTATCAGCGAATATATACTTAAAAATATTTTATGCAGGAAAAACCCCTCTAGTTTGCAGTTTAGTTTAGAATGACTTAAAACTGTTGGAGGATATTAGAGTTGTCTTTCTTGCAGATGTATATCAGAATAAGTAGAGAACCTAATCTGTCCACTCCATATGTATTATTAGATACCACGGTATACTGCTTCTTATCATGTGATGCCAAGGCTGCATCCAGCTGCTGTGGATGTGAGGGGGGAGGACAGCCCCCTGTGGTGCTGAGAGCATCTGTGGCAGCAGGCTGTCCTCACAGCAGAGTAAGTTCTCCCCCAGCAAGTCCATGTCTCTAATCTCTGGGAGAAAAAAAAATATTTGGTGGTGTTCTTCTTTAAATAGGGGCTATATATATGTAAATAGATATATTTAAACATTGCATATTTAAATTCTGGTGAAATTTGTACTCATTATTCAGTCTAAATTTGTGGAACAGCTCATGGATAAATTTATTGTCAAGGGCTGACTTCAGTTTAAGGCTGTTTTCAGAGTGAAGCTATGTCCAGTTTTGCATGTTTGCTCTATATCTGAATGCAGCACTGACCTTTTGTAGGCATTCCTGGCCATACAGCTGTGCTGGGGAGGGACCAGAAGTACTCTTGGGCAGGCCTGAAGCATGCAGAGAGATGATTTGAGCAGTCCTGCAGGCCCTATTTTGTACTTGTCTGGATTTGCACTTGGTAGTGAAGTTTGCATACAAAGCTGTGAGAGTGAATTATCATTGCCAGGAAGTGGCACTAAAGCTACAGCTGGGGCAAAAGTGTACTCAGCTGCTCTGGCTGTAGGTAGCAAAGGGATGTTCCACGCAGCCTCAGCAAAGCTGATTTCATTCTGGAAATACAGTCTATTCAGGCTTCTCATAGCTCTATGTAGACATGACTTCTAAAGGGAGCTCGGTATTTAAAAGGGGGCTATATGAAAGAAGGGGACAGGCTCCTGCAGGGGCTGTTGTGATAGGACAAGAGGAAATGGTTTCAAACTGAAAGAGGAAAGATTTAGATTAGATGTAAGGAAGATGTTTTTTACAGTAAATCCCTGCTCAATGCAGGGGAATTGGACTCGATGGCCTTTAAGGGTCCCAACTCAAAGGATTCCATAAGCTTTTATGGAGAATAACAATTTCAGGTTCTGTGGCACTTCACTGAAAAGTCACGTTATTATCAATTATCTGCAGCTTCTGAGCTAAGATTCATTAGAAGCTCTAAGATGCCTACAGTTAAGTCCAGCCCACTGAGGGCTGTTCTGTTTTTGTCGTAACATCAGCAAATAACTTCATGCATACAGAATTCATTTCAAGGTAAAATTTTTCCATGCGAGGACTCGGCCTGTGGAAAGTTTCTGTAAAATCAATTGATCTCCTTTTAGCTTAATATGTGCACTTGTAGAAGTGAAGCAAACAAAAGCATCACAGAAGTCCCAGGTGGAAATTACTGACTTTGTTCAAACTTGGGATGTTTATAGATCTATACAGTTTTCTTACCTTTATCACAATAAAATTAAACTAAAGGCTGGCAGAATGACGAGGAGAAAGTGGTGATGGCCTTAATGTGCTTCTGTAAGTGCTATTTGTTTCAGTCAATTGTATAACAATTTTTATTAAAGAAAGAATGTGAGTATAATGGTAAGCAGCGCTCTAGAAAATAATCCTTTCTTTGCTTTGTAATTGGTGAAATGCAATGTTATACAGGTTGATCGAACAAGAACAGACCTAGGAATGCATGCCTTCAGGAACTGCTTCTGTTAAAACTGTTTCTGAGAAGAAATCTTAACAGGAGTCCACTACAGCGTTATGGGAAAATTTCAAATGCTTTATTTTTTCTTTTTTTTTTTGGCTGTGTAATTTCAGTAATAGTGAAAAAGCACAGAAAATTAATTGCATCCTGCAGAACTGTAAGACCCAGTCAGAGGAGAGTGTTTGAAATGTTGACTCTTTCTTTCACTGTGAAAATTTCCAAGCATATCAGATTGAATTTTCTGCATTTGGCTGATTTTATACTATATTGTCATTAACCTCAAAGAAAAAAAGTGCCGTAAGGGGTGGGAAAGTTAGGTGGTCCTGTGGTCTGTGTATGTCTAGCTTTCAATAAAGCTTAAAAGAGATAATCTCAGTTTACCTCAGGTCCTTGGTGATTTGGTGACATTTCCTACTGTCCACAGCCAGCTCATGTTCAAGCCACAATTGCCAGTTGTTCAAAAAAGGTCATCTAACAGCACTTCTCAGCAAGGCAGGGACAGTTCAAAGAGGTTGCTGCTGTTGCTGTCTTTGTTGTGGTTGGTAGTGGGGGTGCAAAGTTTATCCTATGGCAAGAATTATGCAAACACTTGAACCATTCATTGCTCAAACACTCAAAAAAATCTAGGAGGAAAGTTGAGGAAAACTGGATTAGTAGTTTTAAATCCATGCTGAATGTTTCTAAAATTTTAATGGCCAGATTTGAGGTGGCTTCTGCGGGGACTGTGTGCCAAAAACACTGACTTGCTGGGAGCTGGGGGTACAGCCAAGCCCTAGGCTCATGGTGCTTAAAAGTTAAAAATAGGCATCGTAGTACTTCTTCAGAAAACAGAATAAATCAGAATGCAAATATCCAGTGGCCATACGCGTTCTTTCTTTTGTGTTCTGGGCCTGGTCTGGTTGGGCAACAGGAGAAGTCACTGTTTAGTACTGGAATCTCAATACATCTCCTTTAATGCCAAAGAAGTAGTACCATTTACATGTTCTGTTGAACACAGAGTAGCTATGTGAACACATGGTGCACCTATTTAACACCAGTTCTGGGATGGGAAAGGAACTATGCTTTCCCTGGAGTGCTGAAAGTCACTTTTTAGTCCAGCTTTTTCCATTGTTTTCTCCATGGCATGTTTGCAGCAAAAAATAATGGCATCAGTGGCATCCTGGGAAAAGCTGTGCTGCCCTGTTTTGTCCCTCATGTTCCATGACCCTTCCAACAAAGTCAACAAAGGTGTTTCTGAAATTGTGACAATGGTTTGAGAATACTGGGCACAAACAAACGTTTTAGCAAGATGAAATGCCATGTTGGATATTATACCATTCTATTTTTGATATTATATTTTTATATTTTTTGAGTGACTGCACTGTATTTTATTATCTGTGAAAAACTGATTTGTGACTATTGGGAAACAAATAACAAAATAGGCAAATAACAGAAATGTAAGATTCGGGTATAAAGGGCCCTTTTTTCAAACCTCTGGTAGTGAAGAATCCTTTAGCAGCTGTATGATACAGAAGTAACTCAGAGGCTGTTGTGAGAAAGTGCCAGTGTTTAGGCTGGCAATAGGGCTGCCCTGATACATTTAAGGATAAAGCTGTGCACCTCAGTACGTCTCTTAAATCCAGACTGACCATGACTGATATTAGTGACTCGGTCTGTAGCAATTAATTAAATGTGCTGGGGGGTGCTGTGTTGCAGAATCACAGAATCGTAGGGGTTGGAAGGGGCCTCCAGAGATCAAGTCCAACCCCCTGCCAAAGCAGGTTCCCTACACCAGGTAAGTCACCTGAGTCAACAGGCAAAGGTTGGCACACATCTGCGTTGCTCTGCTCGGATCTCCCACACCAGGAACACAACTCTATGTGAGCAGTTCTTGGCCTATGCTGTCTCCTGAACCATCCCTTGTGAGGGGCAGGGGAGAGTGGCAACCAAGACAATTATTCCTTAACTGTTACTGTTGCCTGTGCAGATAGAATATATTTACGTGTGTATGCATGTTCTTAATATTGTATAAATATTTTTTATTATTTTGAAATTTGCTTCATATTGAACTGCCGAGAAGAGAAAACAAAACCACAAACCTTCCAAAGGAAACATTTTGCTTGGCTCTGCTTGCAAAGCATCTGATCTGACACATCACTGACAGAGAGAATACTAGTGAGTCACCTCTGTGCCACTAACGTCCACATCATTTGGATTCAGAGATAAATCCACATTAGGTAAACATTAAAACTTCACTTGAGACCCACCTGTTTTCAAATTACTTTGAAAGGATGATCTGATTCAGCATTAAAACATCTGTACTATTCAGTTCTGGCAGTTTTCTATGATTTCCATGTCACCTTATGTTTTCGAGCTTTCCTCTTTCCACACTGTGCTTCTTTTTGCTTTCCTCCTAAGTCTATTAAGTGTGAAATCCTAAGTTTTGTATTGTTTAATTAGTAGAATCAATTGTTCTTTCTCTAAGCAGAGTAAATGGTACTTCTTTAAAGAAAAATGAATATTCTTTCTCACTGCCATCTACCATACGTGTTGTAAAACTGCACTGGGGAGAATGCACTGCTTGTCAGCAAAACCACTCTTCTCAGTCAATTTGCCCTAAAGTTGAGGAGAAATCTACTAAACTCTTAGTAGCTTGTGGCATGTAAATTCTATTCTTTGTGTAGCCCTGGTTTGCTAAACATTGTTCAACCCTTGTAAATGAATAAAGAACATTACATAATTAATGGCTTTCCTGAGGAGTCCACTGTTATCATGCTATCAATTTGCTTTGCAAATCCACCTTTATAATGTCTGCTATTTCAGGATTAGAAATGGTGGTGTGCACACCTGATATACTTAATATTTTCATAACATCCTTTCTGTTGCTTTTCTAAGGCAAATATGTGTACGTAAGACTTCAAACTAGAGCAGAATTTCACCCAAGAATGCAAGGCACTGGCTGCTGACATTTGGCCCTTTCTGTCCCATGTCCTTAATCCACCTCCTTTTATCTAGTATCCATCCAAATCCCAGTGTCTTTCTCTGCCTGCTCAAAATGGCTGTTTTATGTTGGCTGATTTCCCCCCCAAATTATGTTGTTTCTGAAGCACACACCGAGCACAGATAATTTAAGCCTAGATTTGATAACATTAAAAATAATTGAACACTAAATTCTTATCTGGCATGAACTCCATAGCAGGTGACATTGGTAATGATGCCAATGATTTCTGGTTTGCTATGCTATTAAACCTCACTGTTTTATCTTCCAGTGTGGCCACTTGTCAGACTTGGTTGGTAGACTGCATGGTTTAGCCATACTTTAAGCTTGACTTAGTAGAATGGGTTTTTTTTTCTTTCAATGTGTATACATTTATAAAATTTCTTAGCCATTCATGTATTTCTCTGGCAGATTCTGTATCCACTATTTTTCATCCAACTGAAAGTACTAGCAGATAATTTGCCTTTGGAGGATCATTTCTGGGTTGAATCTTTCTATTATTTGAGTGGGGTTTTTTTTGCAGTCACTGCTTTTGATCTGCACTGTAAATGAAGAGGAAATGATTAGGCATCCATGGATTTATACATGACAGAAGCTTTTCTTCCATCATGTGAGACAGAGTTCTCCAGCATCTTACATCTTGTTTCTCTTAATGTGAATTGACTGGTACTAGTCATCCATCCTTTTGCTGCTGCCATTAGTTCATGCAGTGTCTGCTATCCTGCAGTGTTCCAAATTGAGTCTCAAAACTTCTCTAGATTACCTGCAGAGTAGATGCTGCCACATACAGGATCTGAAGTAGAACTACATCTGGAGGGGAATGATTTACAACTATACAACATGAAAGGACAAAAGAAATGAAAGAAAAGATTAAATAATGCATTTATTTAAATTTTTTTTTTTTTTTTTTTTTTTTTTTTTGTCCCAGGACATCACTGTGCCTTTACAACTAGCAGTGGAAATTGTGCATGTGAAAATACTAGAAAGGGAAGAAGGCATACACTGCTCAATGCTGTTATTCAGTAGTCATCAATAGAAGAGAAAAATATTTTAAATAAAAAAGGGAGCATTAAGCATTTTGATCTCTGTAAAATAATTAATATTTTTAATAAGAGAACACTGAAAAATTGTGATGGAATTACAGTATGAAGTAAATATGCAGATAGCTGCTTCTTTTTCTTTTCTTTTAAAATTAAATCCTTGCTGCCCTCGTGTGGCTGTATGCTGTTTTCTCTATCTGCTGAAACTGAAAACGGGCAGGTCTCACTAGAAGAGCTGTACATACAACAGTATTTATACTGCAAATGAAGGGTAAATTGGCCATTGAACTGGGCCAGGGGTGTTGAGCATTGTGGCTGGGATTCTCTGTTGTCAGGCATGCCCTGAGTGTTAAGAATCCACCCTCAAGATTCTCTATGTGGAAAGTTGCCTTTGCAGCTGACAGGAGTTGATGAAGGCTCCCTCTGAACCAAATGATGTGCATCCTGAATGGACCAGGAGGAGGGTCCATCCAGAAGGAATCTGCAATGTTTTCAAACTCCTTTGAGCTCAGGGCCTGAGACAAACCAGGGAACTGAGTAGCAGAGCAGAATGCAGCTGCTGTAGGAGCAGTGATGATAACGTGATAAAAAGCAGTAACAACAGAGAAGAATTACCCACATAATACCAATTATTTATAGCTCTTTGGTGTATGGACAATTGCTGTGTATATTAGCATAAATAATTTTTTTCAGGAATGGATGTTAGAATTGCAGAATTACCTGTATGTTTATGTACCTTTATCTATATGTCATTATACTGCTAGAAATTGTAGCACAATATTAGCTAACAATTAGCTGACCATACTCCTACCATGAGCATGTAATCCAAACAGAAGTTTCATGGATAACAGTGTAAAGAGACTGATGACTGTGATAATGTGTTTAATATAAAATGATGACTTATTTATTGGTAATTCATAAAGCAAATAGCAAAACTGAATTGTATAGTATTGTAATAAAGGGTGGCTTAGCTTTGCCAGTTTTGCTTCTGGGTAGAACTTGAGATACAGAGTGAAAGATAAGCTTATAAAGGGTTTCAATTGCTAAATAACCAAACACCAAATCTAGGTGTGTTTTGTCTCTTTCCTAAGCCCTGTACATATTTCAGTGTCCACACCCAACTGTACAGATTCTGTACATTTCTACAAATCATGCTCCAAGCTGTCTCAGATAGTGAAAGTTGAAGAGCCCTTTGTTAGGTATGAGGGCTGCTCTGACGTTTTCTTATGTTGACCCACAGCGTCAAGGATGGATGTTGGTGGTACAGCAGTAGAGGTTGAACCTTCCTGCCAATATCCTGTTACATGTTGCTGTGCGACAGATGGCAGCAGAGGGGCACTCTGGCAAAATGCCGTCTCACACAGAAATGTGGATGAAGCAAAGGTGTGTCACTGAATTTCTTCATGCAGAAAAAAAAAATTGCACTCATTGACATCTGTTGATCTTACTGAATGTTTCCAGAGACCAAACAGTGGATGTAAGCACAGTGAGGTGGGGGGTACAGACTGTTCTGAGTGCGGCATGCAGGCTCTTGTTTGCTGCTGTAAAAAGTGCAGAGCTATGACTGTGTTGAAAAACAGTGTTTTGTAGCTGAGAATATGCTCTATCAAATAGCATTATTGATGTCTTTGTTTTGGTTTCCATGGAAATAAATAGGAGGCATTACTTTTGGAGCAACCTACATAGTTTTAGATTAAAATATACTCTTAAGCTGGAAAAGGAAAAGTTAGCGAGGTAGTTAGCATGCAAGAGAAAAGCCAGTTGAGGAATACAGTAATTTGAACAGCCTGTGTTCTGATATCCTGCTCTTCAATTGAATTACTTGCATTTCTCCCATTGCTCTTAACATTAAGGACTTTCAAGGATACGTTGTCTGCAATAAAAAAATGAAGAATGTAGATCAGACCTGATGTGGAGGCCTATAACTTGGAGAGAAGAAATGAGGCCTGTGGCTATCTGCCAGCTAACAGGCGGGTGAGGTATCACTGCAGATGACCCAGTGTCACGGGAAGAGCATTGCAGGCTGTAGCCCCAGGGCTCTTGCTGCTAAGGATCAGGCTGTGGGGATGGGACATACTCTGTGAGATACCGTTACCCTGTGTCTGCGCAGTGATGCTGTGACCTGCTGTTGATGGAGGAGAGCTGGAGGCAGGCTGGGAAGAAACGCTGGGCTGAATAAGGGGCTGTGTCAGAACCTGGTGTGAGGCTCCAGAGCCTCCAAGCATGTGCAGAGGCAGACTGTTGAGTTTTCCCTTTCTAGCAGGCCTATTTTTATGCAGACTGGGCCATGTAGGTTTCCGCAGTTTGTAGAGGCAGCTTCATCACTTGTACCACAGGGGTGGCTTGCTCTTCTGGAGGCTCTCTGCAGGCACTGGGATGGCTGCTGCAGGGCATCCGGAACACAAGAATGTGTTTGTTGCACAGTGCCTTGTCAAATCATTTGAATCTACTACAGTTTAAGGATGCTGTAATGGGAGCATGCTAGCAATATGGTTTGGTACTTGTTTGTAACACAAATTACTTTGTAAGGCTTAGAGATGCACACCAAGTGGGTTGTATGTCCTTTTACCTACGCATGTCAGAGTTTTTAGAGGACAAAGAATAGAATCTGTTACTCTCTGAAACATACAGTGAACATTTTACTTCAGTGGAGGAGGCCACAGAGAAAATTAGATGTGCTGATTGGAAATTGTATTTCCTTTGCTGACTGGTGCGGTGAAACTTCGCAATGAAGATCGCTAAGCAAGCTGGGTAGCAAAACTCCAGTAAAGTTCTAATTGATTCCAATGGTCTTTTGACTAGTAGCACTGTCACTTGTTTCAGATCATCTAATAGTTCCTTAATAAGTATTTCCAAGATTCAGGTTAAATAATTAGAATATATTTAAAGTTCAAGAAAGAATGCAGTGTTCAACTATATATCAACTATATATTTTGATGCTCCACAATATACCAACTAGTAGAATCACATAATAAAAATTTGGTATGGAAATGTGTATAATCAAAACCATCTTGTTGTAATGCCGCCCTGTGTCAAGTATTCCTTCTCCCTGACCTCATTAGGTGTACCTAGTCATTAGATACAGTGTTGCTAAAGAGTTTAAACTTAAAAGCGGCTTTGATTAATGATTGGTTGGACTGAAGTTTAACTGTGTAGGATTAACTAGATTTAAAAATGGCAAAATGCCATAGTAGCATTAATGCCAGACTTTAACAAGAAGCAGAAGTAAACTCCAAGGACCCTTATGATTTTCATATGGACTAAACTCATGTTCTCATTAACTTAATGTCCTGTCCTGTTTTCAAAGCTAATGTTCTAATAATTCCTAGAGAATAGTAGCTTAGGCAGCACATTGCAAATATGTAATCCTTGTATGTTTAATGAATCATACATCTTGATAATTTTAATATTAGTTAATTCAGCCATGTGCTGTCATTGTAGCTGAAAAGTACATTTTCACATTTCTGTGTTGTCTGCCATTTGAATTTTATTTTAATGTCTTCTTCTTTTAGTTTTCCTGAAAGTTTACAGTTGGCATCTCTACAGCCTAATATCCTTATTTTTTTCTCCATTGATCACATATTTCTTTATATCACACTGCTGAGAAAACGCAAGCAGTCTCACTTAAAGCACTATTCAGTCATCTTAAATCCTACTAAAGTATATAGGATTTAAATATAATGTAATAAAATAAAGTTAACATAATGCTGAATTGGGTCCATTCTGTCTAGCATTTTTTCCAGTCCGTGGGATCTTTGCTGAACTAATCAGAATTCATTGATTTACTATTGGAGCTGAACAGGAGAAAAACATTCTCATTTCAGGAATCTGAGAATCCTTTTTGCTGCATTGATCCCGATTTCATCATTTGGGTTATTTTTCAGTGAGCTTCTAGTCACAAGAAGTGCGTAATGAAACTTGTGTTTCAGCGCAGTAACGCACTGTGAGAATTAGGCAGTGTGTGTTAATAATTAATAATAGCAGTTCCTTACAGAGGCAGCACTCTTTCTGCCAAAGCACCCAGCCAAATACTTGGGCTGCAGTGCCTAATTTTCTCATTGAAATCCGGGATATATTAGACTTGACTTAAATAGGATTACTCACTCAAGCAAATTTACGCAAGTGTGTGAGGCATGTATCCAGCTTGTAGTGAGTTAGGAGTCTACCTACTTGTTTGGCTCTGGGCCCTAGGCACTTGCATAACGTTGCTTGCAGGAATTATCCCATTAAACCAAGACCCACATAAATACTGTTACTCATACCAGCAAAACAGTGTTGTGGACAAGTGCTGACAGTCCAGGATCTTGCTTCCTCTTTATACCATATCAAAAGGTTCTGTTTTTACTAATGATCAGATTGTATTAACTAAACTTTATATTTGCAGTCCCCGTTGGTAATTCCTGTGCCACTGAGGTTTTTGGTTGCATTCTAATACTACCTTTGTATTTTTTGCTTCATTGACTCAGTGATATTTTTTCTCTCTTTTTTTTAGGAAGAAGGGCAACAAAAACAAAGGAGAAGAAAAAGAAGAAAAAGAATTTGATGGAGAGGGCTCAGAAGCAGCACAGCATCTTTTTAGCTACAGACAAAACAAGCCAGTAAAGACTTGATTTACTTTTTTTAATATATTTTTGCAAAGTGCACAAAAGCTGCTATATGCTCCTGCCCATGGATGCACTACAATTCAGCTGCTTTAACAGTATTGGTGGCAAATAACTTGTGAAAAGAAGCCCACAAGCTTGTTTGTTTTATTTATATATTTTTTATTTTATTTTTTCCTCTTATTTTGACCTGAAGACTTCAAGGTCAGGAGCACACTGAGTTGAATCAGTGGAAGTGGTGCTGAAGTGTGTCAAAGATTTTGTACTGAGTGTTTGGTCACTGTGTTGACACTGAGTGGAAGCAGGAAAGAAACCTATGTATCACCATTAGGCGGACTTGTGCATATTTAAATAAAAAAAGGAAGTCTTGGAGGTGTAGGTACTATTGCATTTATGGCCTTTGTCTCCTATATTTGTACATTTCAAGAGTAAATGGATATAACTCACATACTTAGCATTAATATGCGTTGTTCTCAACACCTACTGCATTGAAACTGTTGTATGAGTATAATAAAACTGCTTTATGACAATATGCCACAAGAATCACTGCTTAGAGTTACAAATGTGCAGCAGACTTTATGTGTACATATTACTCTGTCTACATATAAATGAGCATATTTACTGTACATCTATGCATTTTTATGTATAATACTATATACATGTTTAAAGTTATGTCTGTTGGTTCTAGTAATACACTTTAAAGTAATCCAGTAAATGTTTACTTTTGACTATGTTTTAAGGATCTTTTCATGTTTCTCAATAGTTACAAACTGGATTTTTTTTCTTGTTTGTAAAGCACATTCAGATGCTAGACTACCTTGTACTGATGCTCATAGTGGAGCGTCAGCTCTGAAGTATACTTGCCAGACTGGTATAATGCAATTCTTTTCTGCTCTTCTTTACTCCTATCTCAGCCCTAGTGTATTTTGTCTCAGAAAAAGTAGGGTAACTTTTAAAGATGAGGCATGATGATAGATGTTTTGAGTGTCAGGAAAGAAATTTTACAGAAAGTTCTTGGTATCTAAGATTGTATATGTAGTTTTTCAAATGTAATGCACAATGTTTTATTTCTCTTAGTCCTGATCCAGTCAGATACAGCAACTGAATACTTGAATAAGGAGAAACAAAAGAAAAAGCAGTGTGTAATCAGTCATTCAGCAGTATAGCAAGCACCAGTCAGTTTCCCAGTATTGCCAGTGAACTGTCAAAGTTTAGCAAATTTAAACCCCATCTGGGCTGGGGGAAGGTGTCTTTTTACATAGCTAAAATGGCTCAGGATGTGTAATTTGGTATTCTTGCATTATGGGGCTTTTATTCAAGGAGAGTTTTGAATATCTTCTTGGAAAATCCCACAACTAAAATGCCTGCTACTTATGCTGTCACTTACAGAAGTTATAGTTCTAGGACTAAAGCTTGCATCACTATCTGCTCAAACAAGGGTGTTTTGTTTAAAATTATTTATACTTAAATTTTGACAGGTCTGGCTAAGAAGTTAGTTCTAACAAAAGGATAAATCTAAATCTAGGACTCTGTGAATGTTTCCAGCCTCTGTTTCTATACTCACTTCTGAGCTAGGATAATACGGGCTCCACTGCTACAGGCTCCACCAAAAGCCCTCTCTGCATACTGCCACAGTGGACTGCTTGAGGAGTCCACCTCCCCCAGGCATGGGTATTTGGCTTTATTAACACAAAAATGATTATCTGGAGCCCATCTTCTAAGGGTAGACTCTTAGCTTAATATCTGAATGGTTTTTCTCCTCTCTTGTCCTTCTGAAGTAGTTTTTAAGTGGGGTCTCTGCAATCACTTGCAGGGAACTGGGGACCAGAGAGAAAGAAAGCTGCTTAAATGTTGTCTCACTGTGATTCTAGTTGATAAAGCTTCTGTATGACCTGGTTTAAATTGTACTTGTGTTACCAGGCACATGGAGTCCTGATGTTCTCGAACAAAGGAAAAACAGACCCCAGAGCCCCACAAATATATCTTTGAGATCTATTTTAGAAAAATCCCACAAATCTTAGTTTTAGTTTTATGGTTTATATGCTTCATAAGTAAACTAGGAAATAAAGCATCTGTAAGTACAAATATATTCATAATTAGCTAGAAGAAGCATTGCTAAAAAAGAAGAAAAGTGCACTATTTAGACACATATGAACATTCCATGAAACTGCTTGTGGACTTCCACTTAATCTTAAGGTTTTCTCCCTTCATTTAGAATATGACCGTATTTACCTAGAACATAACAATGATAAGGACAGTAAGATTTTTCTGACCTGGGCTGCTATTTCAGACTTTAAATGCTCATTTTAAAATAATAGGAAAAAAAAAAAAAAGGGGCAATATAAGCTGTAGCTGCCTGTTTGCTTACTGGTTATCAAATTTGGCTGTAAGTGCAGTGAATACCCTCGTACCATCCTTCTAGTAGTGGTTACAGATGTTGTATTAGGCATGTCATAGAAAGAATGCTACAAAATACAATAAAATGTCACAAGCTTCTGACTAAAACATCTCTGGTCCTTTTTAATTCAAGGAATGTATTCCTTTGGAATAGCATGCACACAGATGAATTGGAGAAGGGCTGTAGATCCAGATTTTCTCCCACTGTACTGGAAAATTTGAGGATTGTGCAAACATTTATTATTTTGTTGATACTTACAACACGTTTGGAAAGGATACAGGCACTGTGCATTAGCTACACACTGATTTCCTTCTTCCTAGTCATCTTCATATTGAGATTTTCTTGAGAATACAGACGCTAGAAACTCAACCCTAAGTAACAAGTGCCCTCATACGTAGCTTCTGCTTTGTCCTAAACAACTGTTTCAATTCCCTTTTGCACAGTAGATCCTGTCAAAATATTTATAACATTCTGAGTTTCATGAGGTCATACTTCTCCTGAAGTTGGAAAGGACCTCAAGAGACCACTTAGCCCCAATCCCCACTTATAACAGGGCTAAGGTATGTCTAAAGTAGAGAATTTTGTAACCTCTTTAGTCCCTGGTGCAGTATTTGACCACTTTCACAAGGAATTTTTTTTTCTTTTCCAGTAAGAATTTTATCATTGCAATTTTTGTCTGTTCCCACTTGACTTTCTACTGAGAAGAGTTAGGTTAAGTCTCCTCTATACACTCTGTTCAGGCAACTGAAGACTACAGCTAGATTTCCCTCTAACTCCTTTTCCAGATTAAATACTCACACATACAGTTTTTTTCTTTTTTGAAGCTGTCACTACCTTTTGAATCTGGACAATTTCTTTAAAATACTGGCAGGAATTGGAGCAAGCAGTTTCTGTCTTCATACTTAGGGTTTTGTGCCCAAAGGTTAACCATTAGCTACTGGAAATTTGCTTAAAACTAAGGAAGATTCAAATTAGTCAAATAAAGAACTTTCCATGCTATATTCATTGGTTTAAAAAAATGCTGTATTACAATTATGTGCAAAAAAACCTTTTTCATAAGCATATATTCTTTAATATTGTATTCACCTTTCTCAGAAGAGACAATTTTATAGCCTCTCTCTCCTTTCAGGACCTCTGTATCTTTAGCACGCCCAACCTTCTTCTGGCCTCCTAGTTATGTGTCTGCTTAAATGAAACAACTGAAAATCTACAAAAACACAGGTGCAAGGTTAAAGTAATTATTTTGTGGCTGACTGGTTTTTAATACATCTCAGCTGTTCCTGCTAGTGAGAGATTATTGCTACATTTCTCTTATTACTGGGGGAAAAAAAAGAAAAACTGTGCTTGACATTATGGTAATGCAAACTTTCCATGTTACAAATGCCAGTATTAGAAAATTGTTCTCTGACACTGAATGCTTAACATAAAGATGTCAATGAAAATTTAAAAAACAAACAAAAAAAAGATAAATGCTAGATTGAGAGCTTCTAAATTAAGAAGACTTTTGCAAACAAAGACCAAAATCAACTTTTCTTTCCTTCTTCTATTGTTCTATAGTGTTGAAATACAATACAGAACAAAACTGACTGGGTATGACCTGCACAAGTGCCATACTTTTTTAAATGGATGAGGCTAGTAATGAGTAATAATGTTACTACTTAACTGAAGGTAAAACAGCCTTTTCAATTCAAAAAGCATATCTCCTTCCCTCTGCCAACAAGATGTACTTGTCTCTTGACACTAGTTCACTTCCACTTGTGATGGTGTCATCCAGCATGAATTTCAGTACACTGATGTTATTTTGGACAGACACCAGTAAGAACAAACTGTACCCTTCTGAACATGTAACCTACAAACAACTATCAGCTTTTCGTTTAGCTCTTTACTGAAAACACTGAACTTGGCATCGTTTCTTTCATGAAATCCTCTGTCCAGGAGACAGGAAACAATATTAAATTTAGGAAGTGTTAGAGCAACCTGACCTACATAATGCCTTTAGCTTACTATGTAAGCTTACTTTCCAAGGCTCCAACAGATTTTTAAAATTATTTTCATTTTGTATGCAAGGTAGAACAATTCATGTCTAATGAACTCCAGTAAAGCTGGATGCTTACTTAAACTGGCAAGCAGTATCTCTGTGTTTATGTCTGCAGAGAAATTGCTGCTCTGTCTCTCTGTTTTCTAGTTCAGTGAGGCTCATGTATTCTTGTTCACTTTAATTGAGCAATGCAAGCAAACAAGCAAACAAACAAAAAAATCCCTAACTAACAGCTTATAGATTACAAATGAATAAACAGTGATTTGTTTTTCGCCAGTCACTTCTCAAAATAGAAATTAACCTCAAGAGAGATAAGTGATTACCCAAATAGTGGCACTTGGAGTACATGTCTTAGCTTGCAAATATTGTGGTTTTCTGACTGAACTTTAAGAGGGCTTTATAGGAATCGCAGAATCATTAAGGTTGGAGAAAACATCTAAGATCATCTAGTCCAACCATCAACCAATCACCACCATGCCAACTAAATCATGTCCCTGACACCTATCCTTTTCTTGAAAAGCTTCCCACCACCCATACAGAGCAGCCTGTTCCAACACATTACAGCTCCTTCTGAGAAGAAATGTTTCCTAACATCCTGCCCGAACCTCCCCTGGTGCAACTTAAGGCCATTACCTTTCATCCTATCACTGTTACCTGGGAGAAGACACCGACCCTCACCTCGCCACAACCTCCTTTCTGGTAGCTGTAGAGAGCAATAAGGTCTCCCCAAGCCTCTTCTCCACACTGAATAATTCCAGTTCCCTCAGCCAATCCCCCATAGGAATTGTGCTCCAGACCACTCATTTTGTTACCCTTCTCTGGACACACTCCAGTGCCTCAATGTCTTGTAGTGATGGGCCCAAAACTGGACACAGCATTCAAGGTGCATCCACAGTGGAACTGATTACAGAGGGACATGAGGTGGTGGGGTTGAATATCTCGAGTGAAAGAAGACAAAAAGTAGGATTGCTACCCTAGAGAACCAACTTCAACCTCTTCCAGGGCCTTCTTGGAGATACCTCACGGGCTGGTGTGCTAGAAGGTAAGGGGGCCTGTGAGAACTGGGCAGCATTTAAACATCACTTCTTCCAAGCTCAGAATCACTGCATCCCTACGAGTAGGAAATTCGGGAAGGGAGACAGGACACCTGTGTGGATGAGCAAGGAGCTTATGGATAAGATCAAAGAGGTCTATGAAATGTAGAAAAAGGGCCTGTCCTCTTGAGAGGAGTATAGTAGTGTTGTCAGGACCTGCAGGGATGTGACGAGGAAGGCTAAAGCCCATGGGCCTTGATGGGATGCATCCACGTGTGCTGAGGGAGCTGACAGAGGTGACTGCTGAACGCTTTCATCATCTTTGACAGGTCTTGGAGAACAGGAGAGGTGCCTGAAGACTGGTGGATAGCCAATGTCACTCCAGTCTTCAAAAAAGGCAAGAAGCAGGATCTGGGAAACTATATGCCAGTCAACCTCACTTTTGACCATGGAAAGGTGATGGAACTGCTTTTTTTGGATTCCATCTCCAAGCAATTGATAGAGAAGAAGGCTACCAGGAGTAGTCAGCAGAGTCACCAAAGGGAAATTGTGCTTGACCAACTTCATAAAGGGAAGAGGGAATGGCTGTTTACAACACTGGATAGTGATAGGACAAGGGAGAATGGTTTTAAACTGAGACGCTGAGGTTTAGGTTAGATATTAGGAGGAAGTTTTTCACACAGAGATTGGTGACACACTGGAACAGGTTGCTCAAGGAGGTTGTGGATCCCTAGAGGCATTCAAGGCCAGGCTGGATGTTGTTCTGGGCAGCCTGGTCTGGTGGTTGGTGACTGCACATAGCAGGGGGTTGAAACCAGATGATCACTGTGGTCATTTTCAACCCAGGCCTTTTTATGATTCCATGATCCTATGATGGCACCATTGGCTCAGTAGATGGGGGGAGAGCAGTGGATGACTGCTACCTTGACTTCAGCAAAGCTTTTAATACTGTCTCCCATGACATTCTGATAATGAAGATGAGAAAGTGTGGGATAGATGAGTGGACAGTGAGGTGGGTTGAGAACTGGCTGACTGGCTGAGCTCAGAGGGAGGTGATTGGTGGTGCAGAGTCTTACTGGATACCTGTGACTAGCAGTGCTCCCAAGGAGTCAGTACTGGGTCTGGTCTTGTTCAATATCTTCATCAACAACCTTGATGAGGGGATAGTGTCCACCCTCAGCAAGTGTGCCGACAACAAAAAGCTGAGAGGAGTGGCTGACACACCTGAAAGCTGTGCTGCCATTCAGCAAGACCTGGACAGGCTGGAGAACTGGGCAGTAAGAAACCAAAGAGGTTTAACAAAAGTAAGTGTAGACTCTTGCATCTGAGAAGTAAAAACCACAATACAGGTTGGGACTGGTGCATTAAAAGGAGTGTCAACGGAGATGATCTTCCCCCTCTGCGCTGACTCTGTGCTGGTCAGGCCTCACCTGGAGTACTGTATCCAGCTGTGGGCTCCCCAGTACAAAAATGACAGGGATCTTCTGGAGAGATTCCAGCGGAGGGCCACAAAGATGATAAAGGGCCTGGAGCATCTCCCCTATGAGGAAAGGCTGGGTGACCTGAATCTGTTCAGCCTTGAGAAAAGAAGACTGAAAGGGGATCTTATTAATGTTTGCAAATAACATAAGTGTGGGAGACAAAGGCCAACCTCTTTTCAGTGGTTTGTGAGGACAGGACAAGGGTCTGCCTGTGCCCAGGGCCATTAACTGGAGCATGGGGAAGTTCTGCACCAGTATATGAACTTCTTCACAGTGAGGGTGATGGAGCACTGGAAAAGGCTGCCCAGGGAGGTTGTGGATTCTCCTTCTATGGGGATATTCAAGACCCGCCTGGACATCTACCTGTGCAACCTGCTGCAGGGAGACTGCTTTGGCAGGCGGTTGGACTTGATGATCTCTGGAGGTCCCTTCCAACCCCTCCAATTCTGTGATTCTGTTTCTGTGATTCTGTGATTTTGCTATGTAACAGGCTGCTATATTTCATTGATCTGAGACACATACCTAGGTGCAGGACCCTCATTAGATGTTGCAGCTGAATCTGTAGATTTTCAGATGCCACTGTAGTCATCTGATTTCTAAGATCCCACGAGGACCACAAAAACACCCAGTGAGTCATCATGAATTTGTACAAATAGACTTGGCTATTGTCTGAAGCGTCATCTCATTTTTTGAGAAAATTCATATTGGCATTAATTCAGATGCAGATAAAGACAGAAACAAACACATTCCAAAGATTTTCTGCCCGGGCTGAAGAACAATGTAATCTTAAACTGGCAAAGTTAAACTTCCAAATATTTTGGAAGTTAAGATCAGATGTAGTCAGAAGCACAGACTCACAAATGCTATTTGCCAGTAAAATCTCTACTGCAAGATTACATGAAGTTTCAACCTTCAAAGCAAAGTACTTCTAAAATGCATGTTGTATTTACATATTTCATAATTGTTTTTTAATAGCAGTGGTTCAGAAAGATAAGATATTGAGTATATGCGGAATTAAAAAATGCAAGTATTGCAAGAGACATTTTAAAATAAAATGAGGTCATTGAATATCTTTACTGACTAGGAGCAGCTGTATCTTTAGGATTGCATAAAGCTATGTGCTGTATGGTAGTGTGTAGCACATTCAGCTCCAGATCTGATATGAGGATGGATCTGGTCAATATTTTCTTTATGAATGGGAACACGGAAATTTATTTCATTATTAAAATCTGAACTTGTAGATGAGATCCTGGCTTCTTCCCATTCAGTCTATGTAGGTAAACTTGTTGTCTTCTGACACAATAAATCTTTCATGAAGACAAAAAGTCTTCAAGAAAAATACAATTGCTAATGCAGTTTTTCATCAGTGGGGGACAACATGAACTGAAAAACTGATATAAGCTTAGTAAGCCTTCAGAATTCTGAAAATACTCTCATTTCTTCCAAGAGTGTTGTTTTTACTAGTTCTGGTATCTCTGGATCACAGGAGAGATAGAAAGCATGTGTGCAAATGGAAGCTTCTCAACAGAATAAGAAGCCACTGGCCAGAGCCCAGTGTCTTGCATATTCAAAGCCAGTTCAGTGCCAGCTATACAAATTGCTACCCAGAAGACTGTGAGCTTCATAATTGTTACTTGTTTTTTTTTTATGAAAAGTTGCTAGACTTGTAACTTCTACTCTTTTGTTTGTAGAAAAACTAAAAGGAGAAAATATTATTTATTCATAGAATAGAATCATAGAATCATAGAATGGCCTGGGTTGAAAAGGACCACAATGATCACTCAGTTTCAACCCCCCTGCTATTTATAGGGTCACCAACCACCAGACCAGGCTGCCCAGAGCCACATCCAGCCTGGCCTTGAATGCCTCCAGGGATGGGGCATCCACAACCTCCTTGGGCAACCTGTTCCAGTGTGTCACCATCCTCTGTTTGAAGAACTTCCTCCTAATGCGTAACATAAACCTCCCTGTTTCAGTTTAAAACCACTCCCCCTTGTCCTATCACTATCCAGTGTTGTAAACAGTCATTCCCCCTTCTGCTTATACACTCCCTTCAAGTACTGCAAGGTCACAATTTGGTCTCCCTGGAGCCTTCTCTTCTCCTAGCTAAGCAAGCCCGGTTCCCTCTACCTTTCATCATAGGAGAGGTGCTCCAGCCCTCTGTTCATCTTAGTGGCCCTCCTCTGGACCCACTCCAAGAGCTCCACGTCCTTTCTATACTGGGAGCTCCAGGCCTGGACGCAGTTCTGCAGATGGGGCCTCACTAGAGCTGAGCAGAGGGGGACGATCACCTCCCTCTCCCTGCTCCCTGCTCCACCCCTCTTTTAATGCAGCCCTGATCACAGTTGGCCTTCCATGCTGCAAGCGCACACTGCTGGCTCATGTCCAGCTTCTCGTCCACCAGGACCCCTGAGTCCTTCTCCACAGTGCTACTCTCAAAGAGTTCTTCCCCCAGACTGTATAAATACCTGGGATTGCCCCATCTCAAGTGCAACACACTGCACGTGATCTTGTTGAACTTCATCACTGCATATGGTGTTGATCCCTCAAGAACTTTATTACTGTAGTCCCTCATCCTGCCCAATGCTGTGCAGTGCTCAAGTGTCATTTTTTCCTTACTCACCAAAAGAAGTAACAGTGACAAACTTCAGAGTGTGGCATTTCTCATCCAAGGAAGAAATGGTCAAATAGGTTTGTTGAATTAGAAGCTAGGGAAAACTTCCTTGCTAATTCTAGGTCTTGTAAACCAGAAGCATTTCCCAGTTGCCAATCTTTTTCAGCAGGGATAAATCCCTGGTGGATGTCAGGCTGGCAATGAACCAGCAGTGTGCCCTGGTGGCCAAGAAGGCCAAGGGATCCTGGGGTGCATTGAAAGGAGCGTGGCTAGAAGGTTGAGGGAGGTGATCTTCCCCCTCTACTCTGAGATGGTCAGGACTCTCCTGGAGTTCTGTACCCAGTTCTGGGCTCCCTGGTACAAAAAAGACAGGGATCTCATGGAGAGAGTCCAGCAGTGGGCCACAAAGATGATAAAGGGCCTGGAGCATGTCTGTCCTCTATGAGGAAAGACTGAGCAAACTGGGTCTGTTCAGCTTTGAGTGGCAGTACATAAGCAGACTTTTCTGCACTAATGTAATAATTGTGTCTCTCAGTATCTTTCCAGGTCAACACTACTGACAACATCTGCTTGGATGATAGTTTCACACATGTTCCACTGCTATTTGACAGCTACTCATCAGGATCCACAACTCCTCTCCATGTTAGAAGTAATTGCCTCTATCACCCTTTTTAGGAGGCTCCTTCAAGTAATTTACATGACTGTCACAGTTCTATGATTTTTAGTTATCAGTATTCCACATCATAACATCATGTGGTACACTGACAGTTAAAGAGTTAATGCTCCAGGACCGGGTACCTTTCCCAGAAGAGAAGAATTACAGACAGCACCTCCCAGAGGGCTGTTTGCTGTTCTGTTACCATTTCCACTCGGAGGGAAGGATAAAAACCATTTGTAGACCATGAGATCCACCTTTTCTGACCGCCTGGCTCGTCTCTGTTGCCAGTGCTGTATCACTCCAGCTTACTTAGAGTAAGGCCTTTGGTTTTTGGACACTCTCTCTCATTTGATTTATTAGTTTCAATTCTAATTATATTGTATTATATTTATTATAGTGTTTTATCTTGCATTCTGATATCTTATTAGTAAATTAGTTTATTTCTCCTCAAACTGTTGCTGCAGTTTTCTTTTCAGGCCCTTCTCCCTACCCTTTTCCTGTTTTCCTCTTTTTCCCTTTCCCAGGTCATGAGTCCATGGGTCCCCCCACCTCGCTCATCAGAGAACTGGGCCAAACCAGCCTGTAAACTGTTGACAAAGATACATAAGCATTCCTACCAAACAGAAATCAATACAAATGAGTACAAACATCAGTAGTGCAGGAAATCACATTTATTTAAAAAAATAGTGGTCTTCCAAAGCCATCCTGCTTTTGCTGGTTGGATGGCTGGAGTCATGGCCCTGGCCTGCCTGCCTGCCTTGGCTGGCTGGTAGGTGTTGAAGTCCCTGCCTTCCTGCATTATCTGGCTGACTGCTGTTGCAGCCCATGCCTGCCTGATTTGGCTGGCTGACTGGCTGGAGTCGCATCCCCTACCTGCCTGCCTGTCTTGCCTGACTGGCTGCCTGGAGTCACATTCCCTGCCTGCCTTCCTGCCTTGGCTGACTGGCTGTAGTCGCAGTCCTTGCCTGCCTGCCTTGGCTGATTGGCTGCCTGGAGTCGGGACCCCTGTCTGCCTGCTTGCCTTGCCTGACTGGCTGCAGTTGTGGCCCCTGCCTGCCTGGCTTGGCTGACTGGATGTAGTCATGGCCCCTGTGTATCTGCCTTTGGTAGCTGGCTGGCTTGTGTCACAGTTGGTGTTATGATGTCAGGATCCTCCTACTTATAGCATTTTGCTGGGATGTGGCATGTAATGTCATAGGGCCGTGGCATGAAGATAAAAACTACCCAGTGATCTTTACAGAGAGATACTAGAGTACTCAGTGGTCATGCTGGAAGACAGAATCATAGAATCATAGAATAGCCTGGGTTGAAAAGGACCACAATGATTATCTAGCTTCAACCCCTCTGCCATGGGCAGGGTTGACAACTGCTAGACCAGGCTGCCCAATGCCACATCTAGCCTGGCCTTGAAAGCATCCAGAGACAGTAAGTGATTTACAGGGAGATGACTACAAGAAATTGGCACAATTGGCACCTGTCAATCAGTAAAATTACTTTATGAAGTAAATAATCCCACCATCACTAACCTGTGTAAATACTAATTACCAGATCAGATGATTCGTTTGATGAGAATTGTTCGGAAGTGTAGAACAATAGAATATGATATAAATATCTGATGTATTAGAAATTCAGTGCTATTTTCACAGTATCTTGTCACACATGATCATTTTATTTTTCAATACATTTTATTTTTTCCAAATTTATATTTTGCATAAAAGTGTAAGTGGGTATAAGCTGCAAGATTTAAGCCAAGGGGCAAGCAATGGTGACCTGTACAAACAGGTGGTGAATCATACACTGATGGCCACTACTGCATCCAGCTGGCTCTGAAATAGGGAAAATCCATCCCATATAAACAACCTGAGCCAAATCCAGAAGCTACAAGTGCTGCTATCCAAAAATACTTTAGGAAGACACTGACAGCTGATGGGGTCTGAAGTGGTACTCTTATAGCAGAAAATGCTCCATGCTGAAGGGGTTATGGACACTCTGAGGGACCTGTGGCCAATTTGCACTAGGGCACTGACAACCCCCAGGACACTGCAACCCACTCTGGAGCAAGTACACCTCTGAGTCAGTGCAGCTGTGGGTATGCCTACGTAGGGGCACCCTGTGGGTCTGCAGTTCAATCCTCATGGGAGGAGTTTTGATGGACTGAGTGAGACTAACAACTTGAAGAAACATAAACCAATAGCTTGTACTCGGTAGCAGCAATATTGTTAGGTATCCAGGTTAAAGAAAATACTATTAAATGGAAATTATTCTGAGTGTCATAGAATCATTGATGTTGGAAAAGACTACTCAGATCATCTAGTCCAACCATCAGCCCACTAAACCACGTACCTCAGTGCCATAGTGCCCCACTGAGTTCCTGCAGGGCACAGAAAGGGATAGCTGAGACGCAGTGTTCCAGCTTTGGCAGGATTCCTGTGAACCAGGAGTTGACAAGCTCCCATTAACCATTCATTTTTGCAACATGTGTATATAAGAGCAATTTGAAGTTCCAGGAGTGTCATGTCGGGATGATGAATCCATCAGTTTTCTTTGGTTGTAAGTTTCTCTTCAGTGGCTGTAATGCAAATATGAGAAGCCAAAGGAGAAAGCTGCAAATTATTGGGTACTGTCAACTTCAGTATCATCAGTCTGATGGATCTGTGATTTGACAACATTCTCCTTGTTAGTGACTCTTGCAAAATATTAACACATTTGATTATTGATTATTTGATGAGTTAACCAAACGTTCACTCCAAAAGCAAGCACAATCAGAAGTCCAGCGACACTACGGCTCACTTAAACTGCTCACATTTGTGTTGCAGAGCACCTGCTAAAACTCAAGGGTTGCTCAGCTGCTCATTGCTGGCCTGTGACAGCTGTTTGGTGTTCTTTAGAAAATCCTCACTGAGGGATTTCTGAGCACAAACGTTGTTGCCCAATTGCAAGGAGATGGAACCACAGGGTAGAGTCCACCAGACATTGGTGGGATTCCTTGGTGACGGGAATAGGCTTGTGGCAGTGGGAAGAAATCCACGGTGCAGTAAAGGAGGGTTGCCCATTCTCTCTTCCAAACAAATATGAATTTTAAGATTTTTTTTTTTTTTTTGTTAATGATAAAGGAAAACATCACTAGCATTACAGCATAAAGTGAAAGAACTATGTGATGACAGCCTCCAGCACCTCTGCTTATGGAGCCACTGTAGCAAGGTATGTAGAAATATCTACTAAGACGACCATTTGTTCTTAACAAGCATCAGTTTAGTTGTCCCCACTCCAGACGTCGCAGCAGCAGGAAGAAGAAAGGCAAGTGGAGTGGGAGTGACAGGACAGTCTGCAATATAGGCTGCTGCACTCTGTTGTATGAATAATAAAACTCCCAGCCAGCAAGAAATTATGAGCTTAAAATTAAAAAGGCCTCTTCAAAATTCTTGCAGCTTTTTCTTCTTTTTTCTTTGTGT
Organism: Centrocercus urophasianus; assembly: GCF_019232065.1. Taxonomy (NCBI): domain Eukaryota; kingdom Metazoa; phylum Chordata; class Aves; order Galliformes; family Phasianidae; genus Centrocercus; species Centrocercus urophasianus. Next base: position 16,644,189 of record NW_024884253.1, read on the forward strand.
GTGTATGTGTGTATGACTGTATCTAAGTCCTTGTAAAAAGGCATGTCTGCAGAGCTGGCACCATCTGCTGGCTTAGAAAGCTTCAAGATACCCAACAATTTGTCTTGGCAAACTTTTATAGCTCAGGTATTGACCAATTATTACATTTAATTGCTTGTATGGATTTTTTAAAAAGTTGTATATTTAAGCATACTGGTTTGCCTTAGAAAATGATGATGAGCATTGGTCTGTCTCATGCTGTAAATCGGGATGGACTGCTATAGATATGGATGTTGTGCTAAACATTAACAGTCACCTGGAAACAAAAGTATGAGTAATAACGAAGTATAAATGTATCCCCCATACATAATGTGCTAGCAAATGCTGACATTCAGAGACAGGTAATATGGTACAAGAGGAGGATATTGGCTTTTGCAATTACAATCACAATCCATCCTCAAAAGATTAAAGTTTTACACAGTGGTTGTTCTCAGGAAATGTGCTGAATCCTAATATTTAAGATGAAAGCACAATAAAGAGTGATTTTTTTTTAAAGAACTGGCAGATAGATTTTATTTTCCAGTTCTCACTGAAGCAGAACTTTTTACAGACTTCAATGATCAGTAAACTTTGTTAACCTCGATAAGAATGTCTGCAGAACTAGGCCTGAAGCACGAACAGGCTTTTCTGGGCAGAAAAGGGATTGCATGAAAATGGCATCTTCTTACTCAGCAGTTCTGCCTCCTAGGGGCATACTGAGCATCTGACTTTAATGAGGTCATGCTTCTCTATCTGTCTGCAAAACCTTTCTGTAACCAGGGAGAGTATTCGTGCAAGTGCAACAGGGTTTGAAGCTGGGCACAGGCACAGGCTGACTGAGAAGGTGGTGGAGTCACCATCCCTGCAAGTGTTCAAGAAACCTGTAGCTGTGGCACTAAGGTAGTACCATAGGGTACTGAGGTACGTAGTTAGAGGGCAATATCAGTGGTAGCTGGATGGTTGGACTAGATGATCTTAGAGGTCTTTTCCAACCTTAATGATTCTGTGATTCTGTGATTCTGAGTGTAACCCGGAGCAGAAAGAAGGAAAACAGAGACAGAAGAATAGGGGTTGATATAAGTTGTTAGTGAATTTTTGTTTTTCGGTGTGCATGCATATTCTTGTCCTCAATCCCAAACAAAGTATACAGAAGTTGTGTTTATTGACACTGCAGCATAATTTCCCACACAGTAACACAGTTTCACACAACAACAACACAGGATAAAGCAGACTGGTAGCACTGTGCTGCAGGTACAGAATCACAGAATTGTTTGATTGGAAGGGGCCCTTTTAGGTTATCTAGTCTAACTCCGCCTGCAGTGAACAGAGACATCTACAACTAGATCAGGTTTCTCAGAGCTTGGTGCAGCCTGATGTTGTATGTCTCCAAGGAAAGGGCCTCCACCACCACTCTGGAAAACCTGTTCCAGTGCCTCACCACCCTTATTGTAAAAAACTTCTTCCTTGTATCCAATCTAAAACCCCTCTCTTCCAGTTTGAAATCATTCCCCCTTGTCCTATCGTAATAGCCCCTGCTAAAGAGTCTGTCCCCTTCCTTCCTATAGCCCCCCCTTCAGATACTGAAAGGCTGCTATCTGTTCACCTCACAGCCTTCCCTTCTCTAGGCTGAACAGCCCCAGCTCTCTCAGCCTGTCCTTGTAGGAGAGGTGTTCCATTCCTGGGATCATTTTTTGTGGCCCTCCTCTGGATGCACTCTAACAGGTCTTCTCTCAAGGTGAGGCATTACCAGAGTAGAGGAGCAGGATCACCTCCCTCACCCTGCTGGCCACACTTCTTTAGATGCAGCCCAGGAAATGGTTGGCTTTCTGGGCTGTGATGGCACATTGCTGGCTCATTTCCAGCTAATCATCCACCAGTACCCTCACATTTTTTTTTTGGCAGGAAAATTCCACATGCAAAACTCTTCTCAAGCATTTATTTTGCAATATTCTTGAAAACTGTTTTTTGAATTTGTTGAGCTCTTGTGGAAAATGCTGAAGGCAATCTATTTAGAAAATTTAGTGCCCCCCCAATGAAAACTGGTTTATAAATCCGAAGTTTGTGTTGGTGTGCCAGCCTAGATGAGCTTTCAGGATTGGTCTTGCAATGCATGGTCTCTTGCTTAGGATCAAAACAGGCTGCAACAGAAGAAAAAAGATAAGTTGAACTTGCACTGTGATGCTATATAGATAAAAATGACAAAAAGTTCAGCCATGTTTCAGCTGAGCTGAGGAGACCTGAAAAGTCCTGAGATGTTTGGCATGCCAGACAGTGCTGAGCTCAGTGCTGAGCTGAGGGAACCACTGACAATACTCAGGTTAGGGAGGAATTAACAAGGTCCTAAATAGATTAGAACATCACACAAGACAACATCTTTCAATCAGAAAACAAACAAACAAACAATGGACCTACATTTACGGGGAGATGGTAAAGGAAGTGAACTGTGTTGGGTTGGTTGACAGTTTAACATCTGTCTGTCTATCTATCTGTGTTTCTTTGAAATGACATCAGATGTTCTGTGCAAATATTTGTAGGCAGTTTGCTGTCTGAAATGAAGTGTTTGATGAGTGCTCCAGAAATAGATGAATTTCATTCTCTGATTGCAAATTTAGCAGTGGTACTTAAAAAAAAAAAAAAAAGAAGAAGAAAATTAAGGTGCTTCTAATAAGGAATTTATTTAGTAGATCTATGTCAAGCAGTAGCTAGTAATATTTTTTGGTGACAGTAAAGGAGACCTAGAATAGAAACAGATGTTTAACTTCATATAAATTGGTGTTTTGAAATGCCCCTGTGTTACAGGATCTCTGATGTTACTGTTCTGTCTTCTAGGTAAGAGCAAATTCAAAGCCATTTAACCTATAAGCCTAGGTTTTTAAGGAGACTTTGGCTGAACACGCTGTACTTGAGGCACGCACAAGAGCACATCAGTACTTCTGCAGTCAATAGATGAGCTGATATTGCAGGTTTTGCTGTCTGAACAAGTAGGAATTATGGTAACTTGTTGCAGCTGTGGGGTATTGTAATTTTAATCCCCTTCTCAAGAATAAGTCATTTGGATGAGTTCTGAGACCACAGTGTCCTGGAAGGGAATCTGTTTGTACAAAGCTGGTATTTTATTTAACAGTCTGCATTAGAAAGTGTTTGGAGAGAGGTATGCTGTTAGAGAGAAATGGGATGAGGCAAAGCAGTTACTCATCTGTCCCATCAGTGAGATTTTGAAAAAGATAGGGTCTAAAGATTCACACAGCTGTATTTCAGGTCTTGCTTCTTTAGTACTCTTCCAGTTGCTTGGTTGATATCCGTATCTGCTCTTCACATTGCTTTGACTAGATGTCACTGTTCTGATTGAAACTTAGTAGAAAGACTGGAGTTTCTCTTCTTCACATTAAGAAATATTAACGTAACACAGCTAGCAGTGCAGTCATTCTCTTGTCTCTACTTCTGTTGGGAAACCTTCAGAGAAGCTCAGCCTAGTGACTTCGAGGGAGATATACAGCTTCAACCCTGTCCAGAGAACTGTCGGATCATGTCCATATCTACATGACATGTTTTCACATGTTAGAGGACAGAGGCAAAACTGGTCCCAGTGCTGAAACAAATAAAAGAATCAGTGGCAGAAATACCACAGGAGGAAGAGCCAAATCAAGATTGCTTGTCATGCCATTATTTGCCCACACAGTGACAAACTGTAGTGCACCTTTGCATGATGGTCATTAAAATGCCCCAGAAAGTACTTTTTATAACTGAATCCCCACCTTCCTCCTCCTTGCTAGTGATCTCCCTGATGAGGACGAATTTTATCAAAGCCACCAGGTGTGTTTGAACACACTACTGCTTGGGCCTCAGTGCTGAGCACACTATAAAGGAGTTAGTTCACCCTTAAAATATGTACAATGCATCCTCTGTTCTGCTCAGTTCACTGCAGGAAACACCCAAATTACCCTTTTCTGGTCACACACTGTGCTACAATGCTGCGATGTTGGGATCCTTCCTTAGAAGTAATGTTACATATTCAAATTGCTGTCAAGCTGGAAGTATTTACGACTTTCAAAACCTTCAGTATCTGCACAAAATCCTCAATCACTGGTCATATTTGTTGCCTTCATATACTTTTTCTTTTTTTTTTTTTATTTGCTGTCTTTTCATAAAATCCTCTTACTCCTTATTGTTATTTAATTCAAAGCTCTCTGTACAAAACAACTGGAAATATTCAGGCATTGCACAACAAAAATGTTTATAATAGCAGAAGAAAGCAAGAATGTAACTAGAACGATGGAAAAGATGTATTAGATCAAAGATTCATTAATAAATTTAATATTAAATAATATTTTTTCACGAGGTAAATATTTAAATCAAGTCATGGAAATGACTTGAAATATATAAAGTTTTAAGGAAGTGTGGCGTATTTTGTTGAATAGAATTCCACAAAGGGAATGCTAAAATTCGCATTAAACTTCACTCGTTTTTCTTTGTATCACAAGGCTGAAGAAAAGCCAAAGAGGATGTTTTGCTTTGTTGTGTAGACTGGAAGTCAAAGCAACACTCACTGTCAAAGCAACACCCAATTGTTTTTTACCCTACATGCCTACAGTAAATGTTGCCAAGAGAACAGCAACACTTCATTTCTTTCTAGTTTGTCTAAGTCTTACTGGGCCTTTGAAAGGAAAGTCACCATGGAGGAGAAGGATGGCAACCACATTCCAAAGATCTGAGCTGAAGCATTTTTTTCCTTGCTAGCATAAAAACGAAGACTGTCAAGAACATTTACCTTAGCAACCTCAGAATCACACCCCATATGAAGAAAGGAACTCTCACTTGGAGAGAGGCTGAACAAATCTTTAAAGAAAACTGAGAAAGGAACAAAGGGTTCTCCTTCCCTGCCAAGCCCTTCAGACTGCCCAGGAATTTCAGTGGAGCATGTGAGTCTAGGTGTAGACTCTGTAGCAGATAACAGTTGTGCTGGAGCCGTTATTCTATCAAAAGTCAAGTATTACCTCTAAGAAACAAAAGAAAAGAGTCACTTTTAATAACAGGACATGCAACATCACCTCCTGGCATTTTATGTATGCATCTTAGTCTGACTATACCTCATTTCTTCTTTGTCTTAATTTTTACTGCAGTTTTGTATAACTATGACTCTTCTATTTCAAGAGTGATACGTTGTACCAGTGCTGAAGGAGGTATGTGAAAAGTTTTATATTGTACTATTATTTCCATGGCCTTGCTTCTATTTCCAGTCAAAAAACTCCATGAACAGCAGTTCCAGGGCAGAAACCGTGCTCTATTGATCTTTATGGTAATCAGAACAGTAATCTTCGATTTTGCCAAAATTGTACAGTCGACAAGGTAGCAAAATAACACCAGGCACATTTTGCATCTCATGCCTATTTTACATCATCAGGATGTAGGACACGCTGTATGTTAGCATGTATGACTAGTCAGCTTGGTTACCTTTGCATGCCTGTGAGGCACCTTTTGGACATGGATCTTCCTCTTATCTACTTCATGTGTGATTTCATTTAAAAATAGATGGAAGATGCAACGATAAACTCTATTCTCAATGCTTTGATTCTCTGTGTTCGGGCAGAGGGATGAAACTTGCCAAGCTTTCTTTTCCTGGAATAAATCAAGGCCATCTAAAGCTTCCAGTCTGTGGTTTGTGTCCACATTACGTAGACTTTGGGCTCTAACATCAGTTCTGATTTGCTCTCAAAATATCATGTTGTTAGATTTTGCCATGTCCTGTTCATTTCCAGTTAACTTCTCTGCTTTCCTAAATATCCTTTCATCACATACTTTTCTGGATAAACTACCTCCACCCCCATTGCACTGACTTTACTGTTATCTTCTGCAGGGATAAACCAGGACTGTGGAAAAAGACCGCTATGAGTCTTTTTGGGCATAGCAAAAAGGAGTCAGTTACTTTATCACCCCCATCCCGTCTGTAATCTCTATTATATCGTGCTGTATAGCACGATACAACAGAACATTACTACTTAACAGCTGTTATATTCATGTACATCTTCTTGCTAACAGTTTAACAGTTTTGCATCAGGAGAAGACTAACAAATTAGATTTCAGAAGGAACCCACATCACACAAATCTTCAAAAGATTTTCTCAAAGGGACAAGAACAAAAATAAATACTATCTGAAAATGAGGCATTTGATCAAAATTGACCACTGCTTCCTTTGAAAGTAATCAAATGAAGATTTGTGAGTAATAAGCATCCTCTGGTGGCAGAAGAATTGTTTGATTTGTTATGAAAAAAAAAAATCTGTTAAAAAAGATTATCTTAAGTCCTTCAATCTGTCTAAATTTAGATCAAAAATGGCTCTTCATATGCAATCAATAATGAGTACAGAACACTTTTTCTCCCCCATCATTATAAATAGATAAAGACAACAATGACATATGCCAAAGATGTTTTATTCTCTAGACATTTTTGCTAAGTCAGATTCAGCTTTTGCACAAAATAGAGGACATTTTCTACTTCTCTCATGTCAAACATTATCTGGCTAATCACATTCTTTGTGATTGAAGAAAAAACAGCGTGCATTTTGAATAAAGGTGAGCGAGTTTGCTGCTGTAGCTGTTAGCAATGAAATGGTGTCTCATTCCAAAAAGCAGCCCAATTTCTGCAAAAGAAATGTCCAACCTGCTAAGCCTAGAAAAGTTCTGAAAGAAGTTCTAAAAGATTTTGCTTTATTGCTGGAATAGCATTTTTTATTAAGAAATGAATAAAGAAAAAATGCACGAAATCAAATCCACGGGACTTTTCCCCAAAAATTTATCAAGAAACCAACTCACATATTTGTATCTCCCTGTGGAGGAGGGTAAGAGCATTTTTAATAAAAAGGAGCTTGGTTATTTCAGTTTATCTCAGAACAAAAGCAAAACGGTAACGCGTGTATATGTTTATTTTAATTTCCCCACATGGGATTCCAAGTAATGAATAACTACGGGAAGCCGTTCTCCGGGCACTTCCAGCTTGGCTATAAACAAGGCAAAGAAGCACTGCAGTGATGCTGCACAGCTCTTTTGTCGCGGTATCAGTAGGAGCATCCAGCTCCGAGCTCGGGGCGGCAGCCGCTGGCCGCAGTCCCTGCAGGGCACGACGGAGCCGCCGCCGCCGCCGCCGCCGGGCTCGATCCGACCGGAGCGTCCCAGAGAGCCTGGCCCGTAGCCACAGCGCCGCCCAGCGGCCGCAGCGCTGCACGGAGGCCACAGGCAACGAGGCGCCGGTGGTGGCCGTGGGCGGGCCGTGAGGGAGGGCCGTGCGGAGAGAATGAAGGAAGGAGCTGCGGTTCCGCGGGGGGACAGGAGCAACGCCTGCTTGTGAAGCTACATATAGGAAATCCCTAACGTCAGAATTGAAAAGAATAAATCCTACACGGAGTGTGTCTTTCTGATTAGTAACCCGCTGACTGCCGAAATTCACCGCGCAGCAGAAACGTCCAACAAACCAAACATGCTGTGTGGATCCTCACGGCCGCACACACCAGGATGGCTCTGCAGCCATGTCGGGGAAGGCTCAGGGGAGACCCGATAACGGCTTCCTCGTGCTTAAAGGGAGCTTCTGAGCAGGAAGGAAAACAACTTTGTACACGGGTAGATAGTGATAGGAGAAAAGGAAACAGTTTTACAGTAAAAGAGGTTTAGATTAGATGTTGTGGAAGGTTTTTCACATAGAGGTGAGGTGCGGTACTGCCTGTGGAGGTTGTGGGTGCCCCAGGCTGGATGGAGCTCTGGGCAGCCTGATCCGGGGGGTGGCGGCCCTGCCCGTGGAGTGTGCAGAAACAGATGGTCTGTAAGGTTCCTTCCAACTCAGGCATGTTGGTGATTCTATGATTCTGTGTCAGGCATTAGGCTTTGTTTCTCAGTCGGTGACATCTCTGAGCAAGCCAAATGTGCAAATGCTTCTACAAAGCAATGATGTAAATAGCTGGCAGTGTACAGCTGAAAGAAATCATAGAGTGAATGCAGTCCTTTAAGGATGCACTGTTCCACATGAGAATACTTTCTGACATTCTGTGTGATTTATTATTGTTAGTATTATTATTTTAAAAGCCCTTCAGAAGGTGCTGGGAATTTTTCCATGGGCAATATTAATATTATACAGTCAAAATATTTTTTTCTATGGCATGTGTCCTCCACAGTCCCTTTTTAGCAGAGACTGCTACATCAGTTTTTCCCTTACGTGTGTTTTTTTTTTAATTGAAAGAAGATATGAGCTGTACTTATAATGTATGTGTTCGAAAGAAAGAAAAGATCAGGATCAGGAAAAGACCAGGAAAGATGGAACTGAACTGAAAGGTGCATGGAAGGTGGGCTCTTTTACTGCTAAAGAAATATAATATTTATTATGATAATTTTCACCTCAGTTTAGATGAGATTCAAGGAGGAATTCCATTCTTATTTCTTTGACATTTCTTCATTTACTATTATGACGAAAAGAGAGCTGGCATGATAAGATCTGTCTTATATACTATGCTTGTTCCTTTTCTGGATGTACCAGTATGGCTTTGCGCTGTACACTCAAAGAAAAACTGAAATTCTTTCCTGCCCTGTTGATATGGCCTGTGATCTTCATATCCACTGTGCTGTGGCTGTGGCTGTAATAGCTAAAGGAAATAGGGGTACTAAAGTTTGGAAGGGAATACAATTTTTTGCAGACCAATTTAGTCAAATGAGAAATAGAATCTTTTCTATAAATTCTGTATATCATTCAAACCATAATTACATATAGAATACTAACAAAAGATGAAGGAAAATGTTTTTGTCATGCCTTACAGTACTGCAGTTTATTTTTTTGCCCACTCTACACTGTAGGATAAAAATAACCCACAGCCAGTACCAGTGTGTTTGTGTAAAATCAATTATAAATTACATATAACATAACTTCCTTTCTTTAATTGCTATCAGTTCAGTCATGTGACTTAAGATAGCATCGTGAGTTCTTGAAGGTGTAGTGTTTATACTGCTTCTAGAGGATCCTTGCTTTGTCATTAGCAGGGCATATATTTTAAAGAAATGAATAATATTCAAGTTAGAAGTGATGGCTAGCTTAATTCAGAGCTGAACCTTGCTTGTCACTTGTTATTCTTAACTGGCCATGCATTTTTTATTATTATTTTTGTACTACCGATCTTTTCAATTTCCAGTTTTCATTTCTTCCCATGAAATTTTCAGTTTTCTTCCCATGGAAATTGAGTTTTCATGCCAAGATCAAGTCATTTCATTTGCAAATCAAGGGAGTTAGATTTAGAAGCAGAATCAGAAAATTACAGAGCAGTTGAACTCAGAAAGGACCACTGGAGACTGCCACCCGCCTTCTCAAAACTGAGTCAGCTGGAGCAGAATGCTTATGACTGTGGTCAGATTTTAAGTTTCTCAAAGCGTCAAGAATTCGTAGCCTTTCTCTTGGAAGATGTTCAAGGTGTTCAGTTACCTTTAAAGTAAAATAATAAATCTTTTTCTTAAATTTAAATGAAAGTTCCTTTATTTCAGTTTGCCCTCATTACCTCTTTCCATTCCACAGCAAACCACTCTCTATATATATTACAGATGAGGGCTGCTCTGAAAGTAATGCCTTCTGTGTTAATATGTTGGCTCACAATGTCAGAGATGGATGTTGGTGATATGACACCAGTAGAGGTTGAACCTTCCTCTCAATACTCCATTGTGTTTTATTTCTGTGTGACAGAAGGCAGAAGGGGAGCAAGCTGAAAAAATGTTGTCTGACTTGGAAATGCATATGAAGCAGAGGTGTGTCACTGGATTTTTCCATGCACGTAAATTTGCACCCACTGACATTCATTGATGCTTACTGAACATTTCTGGAGGCCAAATAGTGGATGTGAGCACAGTGAGGCTGCGGGTGATTAATTTCAGCAGTGGTGACAGCATTGGTGGGTCACCTTCACTGGTGCATGTGTTTAGAGGTGTGGCAAACATGCTCTTGTTTGCTACTGACAAAAATGCAGAGCTAATAGTAGTGACTGTGCTGAAAAATAGTTTTGTAGTGGAGAATTTACTTTATCAAATAGTGTTATCGTGCTCTTTATATCTGTTGCAATTTCCATGGAAAGAAATTGAAGGTATTACTTTTGGAGCAACTTACACGCACACACACACACACACACACACATATATATCTTTAGTTCACCTACAACTACCTTAAATTTTAGTTAATGATACTGCTATGCATTTTTTTAAAGGACAGATTACATCTGTGGTACACCATAGATGAAGGATACCTTTACATTATTTTACATGGTCATTTTCTTAAATCTCAGTCCTATTTCACAAATCAAAACTCTAGCACAAAGGCCAAAGGAAAAAGATGCCTTTCTCTTTAAAATACTGAGTTTGGTCTTGGCAGTCTGACACTGAGGGATGTCTGCAGAAAGCTGAAGCTGATGCTTTTTCCTCACTTTCTGCCCTCTTGACTTTTGCCAAAACCTGCAGTTTGTTCTTGTTAGTAACTCAGGGTGACTCCAGAGGGGACACATATTATACTGGATAAACTTGCCCTCTCAGCTCAAGCCAGAGCAGAGGGATTTGGCTGTTTTAAGTAGCTGACAATAGCAATTATATGCTATGATCCACTGGTAGATAACAGGAAAGGTGAAGTCTTCTTTCTCACTGATAAGGTTCATTTCCCTCTCGTTTGAACAGTCCTGTATAAAAGGACTTGAAGGAATAGAAAAGAGACAGAGCAAGGTTAAAAATCCTTTTATTTCTCTTTTTCAGTGTCAAGCACATGGGAAAGTTAACAGGAAAAAAGAAAACATCTGGCTTTATACAGTGAAAAAGTCTTTGGTTAAGGATGCTTCTTCACTATTTTCGTTTTAAAAATCTTATATAAAGCTGAGAGAATGTCATTCCTCCCATCCTATGCCAGAGACAAAATAATCAAAAGCTGGAGCCCAGGGAGATCTGAGTCTCAGAGGAGCGGGCCAAGGAGATTGTTAGCAACACAGGAAAAAAAGAGGTTTTCCAGAACTGTGGAAATTAGCTACCATGGGGTGGTTGAGCTGAAGAGGTGGCAAGTAGGAGGCCAGTAACTATGGCATAAATGATGCTAAGCAAGCAAGAGGCTCTTGTAGCCGTTGAGAGGAGGGCACACTGAGGTGTTCAGATTCATGATCAAAATCTGGTTTCTTAGAGGTCAGGATAAAACAAATGTTTCAAATGGTCCATCTGGAATCATAGAATCATAGAATCAGCTGGGTTGAAAAGGACCACAATGATCACCCAGTTTCAACCCCCCTGCTGTGTGCAGGGTTGCCAACCACCAGACCAGGCTGCCCAGAGCCACATCCAGCCTGGCCTTGAATGCCTCCAGGGATGGGGCATCCACAGCCTCCTTGGGCAACCTGTTCCAGTGTGTCACCATCCTCAGTGAGAAGAACTTCCTCCTAATATCTAACCTAAACCTCCTATGTCTCAGTTTAAAACTGAGAGTGATCTACTTCAGAAGAAATGTCACATATGACCTGGCTGAGAAAATACTATCTGAATATGGAAATCCTTGCAATCATACTACTCATAGAATGTGAATTAAAAACAACAACAACAAAAAACAAACAAAAAAAGCCAACCCAACAAAAGTGTGATGTAAAATCAAAGGACGTTGCTAATCACACTTTTCAGCGTAGCGGGTAACATTCTGAAAGAAGGAGGGTGCATTTCCTACTCGTATTGGGCCATGTTTCATGCCAACCAAACAGATGTTTGTCGATATTCAGATGATCTTAATGGTATCAGGATGCTGGACTACAGCACAACAGAACACGTCTCCACGACAGAAAGCTCAGCCATGGAAATTTTTTCCCACTTTTTAGTATTATTTTAGATTGAAAAGGGAAATGCCTTTCCCAGGGCTTCCGAATAGTGACTGGAACAAATAAGGGTCTGGTCAGACTCTTAGGTGATGGATTTTCATGAGGTACAGGCAGGCGAGAGTCTCAGAGCACTTGACATGCTGGAAGACATATATAGTCAGGCTGTTCCAGAGGGCAGAGCAGACTGGTGTTTCAGGAGTATCCCACTGGTATCACAGGGTCACAGAATGGCTGAGGTAGGCAGGGGCCTTTGGGTCTATCAGGGTATTATGTGGAAAGGGCAGAAAAGATTCTGAGTGATGCCTGATTTGGTGCAATAAGCCTGGTCATGTTCAATATGCAAAATATCAGAATTACAGATTCATAAATAGCACATTGCCCAATTAATTTAGTCCCATTTGTGATTCTGTGTGATTTACGTGATTTGAATGGGCTCTCCTGATGACTTTTAAGGAATTTGGCTGCACCCAGTGAGAACTCTCATGGCTGGATAGTGAATAGAGCAACAGATTACAGATTCTTTTGGATTTCTGGTGATAAAATGCACTGTCTGCAAAGCATGTGATGTTAACCAAGAACATGAAAAATACAGCTGACTGCAATTGCTTTAAATCATGGAATAACTCTACAGAGATTGCTAAGTTTCCCAGCGGAGCACTCGTAATAGAATATGTGAATCTTACCCAGCAGGCATCCCTATTCGGGGGAGAAGGGCTCAAATGTTTGACTGATCCCAGCTTCTCTGCAATAGTACCCTTCTGCCCTCTGAACTCCTTCTCTTAGGCCAATTCATATTATTTCTTACTTGCAGGTGGAGCTTGAGTGACTGTAATCAAATGTACTTTGTCTTACAAAGTTTACTTGAAAACCTGTTTTTGTTAGAAAGATGGAAAATTGCTGGCTCAGAGTTGGCTTGGGAAAACAAGTTCCAAAACAGTTCCAAAAGTATCATCAAATCCCAGTTACTGCAGGATGATCACAGGGTTTGGGCATTGTATGTACCTCCATGCTACTCCAACTCCATCTTGCTTTTTTTTTTTTCTGTTAGAGTCAGCATACCAAGCTCCCCTGGTATTTGGTAACAGTTAATGTTTGCAGGTCTTATGTTGCTTAGGGAACACATCATACAGTGCATTCCACATTGGAGGTTTCTCTCCACCTTCTCTCAAGGTGGACGTGTCAATAAGCCACCTTCAGCAAATATTCCACACAGGCCCAACCCCTGCTCAAACTGGGACACCCAGAGCAGGGTGTCCAGGGTCATGTCTAGGAGACTTCTGAAAATCTCCAAGAAGGAGACTTCTGGACCAAAGAAAGCTTGTCCTGCTGCCGGGCTTTGCCAGGGCTCTTCAATACCAGCTGCATGCTGTCTTACTGTGACTTAGAGACCTCATAAGTACAAACAGTGTGATGTTAGCCGTTACCTGAAGAAAGACAAGTTACATGGTGAGAGCAGGATTACATCAGAGCAGTTCACTCACTGTGCTTGAAAACTCTGGAGCCTCGCAGGCCAGAGAGCCTTTACAAAGCCAAGTGAGGAAGACACTGCTACAGGCATGGCCTCATTGACAGCTTGAGGATAATAAGTGTTTTGGGAAGATTACCTCATTACTAGCACACAGCTAGGACTGGTGAGTACTCTTCTATTGTTACCAGATTTCACTTGCACATATTTTCTTGCTGATGTAGATGCATACAGAGGAGGCAGCCCTCTAGCCAAACAGAGCTGAAGTGAACAGTTTTTCTCTTGTCTAATTTTGTTTTTTGTAGACAATTAGCTTTGTATTCTACTGTGTTTCCATTTTCAAAGTTCAACTGTTGACAGAAAATATTTTTAAGCTGGGCTTTTCTTTGAGAGAAAAATCAAGACGAGTAGGTAAATCTCAGCATATACCGTAAGAACAGTAGAATTTATTTTCAATACAGGATGTTTAGCTCCAATAACAGTGAGGTGTATTTGGATTGTTATAAATTGTGTTATATTACTGGCATTTAAAGATGAAGTGATAATTAAGTGCATATGCTTGTTGAGGGTGTGATAATTAGTATCTGCCAGAGTTAACTCTATGCAAAATAAAACAATATATATTGCGTTTTAGCAGTGGTTGCATTAAATGATTTTGGTTTGTACATTTGCAATAAATCTACAAGTTCTGCAAGGCATGACTTGCTGCTTCTTTCTTTATTTAAAAACTAATCTGCATTCAATTGTAAAACTAAAGTGATATCCACCCTTTTAATTTCAACTAAAGTAACAGCTGACTCCAATTTTTGTTGTGTTTATAGGAGCAAATTAAACTTGTGCTTTTCCATAGCTTTTCATGGTACAAACTTCTACTCTACTCAAATCAGAGCACTTCCTATGAGAACTAATTCTTGCGCTAACAACACTGTACTTACAGCTGAGAGATCAGTGATATGAGCATGCGGACCAAGTGAACAAAGAAACACTGTGACACTTCCTATGTTCAAGCCCCAGTTCAAACTCTGTTAACTTAATGTAGCTCTCATACGTTGGTGACCCATTTCCAGTAGTGCACTCTTGACTGGTCCACACGAGGGTTTTTGTGAGGCTCACATCTCCTGCTGATCTGCTGAGGTCTCTCTGGATCTTTTGGCTTGGAATTGTGTTCTGCTCTGGAAATTTGCTTTTTCTTATTTTTTTTTTCTTTTTTTAAAATTTTTAGTCCATTTATAAAAGTCAATAGAACTTCTTAAGGACATCTCACTTTACTGAGATGTTACTCATAGGAAATATTTTTTTCTTAGCTAATTTGTTTAACAGTGGAAAAAGCTGGAAATGTCACATACTAAATGAAAAGCATTTGACATTCTTTGCACAGTGGTTAAAGAAACAGTTGCACAATTTTTCCTCCAATCTTTTCTTGTTAGTTTAGGAGAAAGTATAAAAATATGCTGTTATTTCACCACAAAGGATTTTTGCTCCATGAATGAATTAATTCTCAAACAGGAAAAGTCACGTTTTTCAAATCATCTTTCTAGACACTGCAAACATAGGCAGATAGAGCTTTCAAAATGTGAATTGGATGTAAAACATACTGTGATCCTTCCAATCATATCTGAAGGGTTTTGTTTTGTTTTGCTTTGTTTTATCAGAACGTTATATCAAGCTGTTGTCACTTCACCATTTGACTTCCTGTGGAGTTAGAGTTTATTTGCATTTTTGATATTTCTATTCTGATATTTATGTTAGCATCAATCCATCCCAGGAAGTACAACTTCTAAGAGAAATCTGCTAATGAAGGCTGTCTAAAATGGTTATTTCCATTTTGTCTTCAAATGAGTGTTCTGAGAAACAATTAGAAACAATGGTGAAGTCTCTGATCTGTCCAGGTCTTTATGTACAGGTCCCACTGTCTTTTCTTTTCCCCTTGGATCTTCAGAGATGAACTGGTAGCATATGATGCTGACATTCAAGGGGTCAGTAGGAAATAACAAAAATTCTTCCAGTCACAGAATCCCAGAAAATCTGAGGCTGGCAGGGCCCTCTGTGTCCCTCTGGCCCACCCCTACTTCAGCAAGGACACCCAAGAGCAGGGGCCCAGGACCATGGCCAGATGGCTTCCAAACATCCCCAAGGAGGAGATCTCACAGCCTCTGGGCAACTTGTGCCAGTGCTCCGGCACCGCACAGCACAGCAGTGTTGCCTGGTGCTCAGAGGGAGCCCCTGTGCTCCCGTTTGCGCCCATGGCCTTCTGTCCTGATACTAGGCACTACTGGGAAGAGCCTGGCTATGTCCTCTTGGCACATTCCTTTCAAATGTTTATGGACATTGGTCCCCTCTGAGACTCATCTTTGGACTGAACTGTCCCAGGTCTCTCAGCCTTCCCTCATAAGAGTGGTGCCTTAGCCCCTTCATAATCTTCACTGCTCCCTGTTGGATTCTCTCCAGTATGTCTGTATCTCTCGTACAGGGGATCCTAAAACTGGACTTTAGTTGCAATGTCCAAAATGCTGAAGAGAGGAGAAGGATCGCGGCTGTTGTTCTGTCCAGGCCATATTGTGAAGCAGCAGTTTGAGAGTTGCTAGGAAAGTTTCTTCAATCCTTTTGCACCAGATAATACTCAGTTCCAGGCTCAGTTTTGCTATTAAAGTGAATGGAAAATATTAATGAGGAAATGAAACTTGTCTTTTCTTGTATTACAGTATTAGACTTCCTAGGGAAAATAGGAAGATAAATTCTTATGCAAGTGAAAAATTAAAGGGATTAGAGTATGTGACACATTTTAAAAGTGCTTTAATCATTAGTTGTTATTACCAGCTCCCTGTCTAAGATAATTCTTTTTAGCAGTATTGATTTTACAGAAAGTACAAAGAGTTGGGAGGCAATGGGGAATGTAGCACTTGCATGCAACACTGGCAGCTATGAGTAGCAAGATTTGTTAAACCTCAGGTAACCAGCCAATGTGGTTAATTCCAACATCACTAAGCTCTTTTTGCCCCCTGCAGCAAGCAAACACATGCATTCCTTCTAATGCAAAATTCTATGAGCAAGATTAACATTTCACCACAAAGTATAATTAGAAAAATGATTAAGAGAGATCACAGATGTAGAAACATCTGAAACAGGCAAATACACTTGACTCATTTCAAACACAGTTGTCTGAAAAAAGCATTTATTTGTGGTAACTAGAAAATAATATGATGAATACATTTTACACTGACAGTGGCAAAGAGCTCTATTAATGGTGCTTTCTACCCACATATGAATTTTCTTTGAATATCTGTAAGAATGCAGAATTAAAGACATGGAGTACAGTGACAGTTTTATGATAACTCAGAAAATGACCAATACCATTTCATAGAATCATCATAGAATCATAGAATGGTCTGGGCTGGATCTCCAAGATGATCTAGTTTCAACCCCCCTGCCACAGGCAAGGTCTCCAACCAATAGACGAGGCTACACAGTGTCACATCCAGCCTGGCCTTGAATGCCTCCAGGGATGGGCATCCACAGTCTTTCAGTACAGCAACTTTAGTTTCCAGGATGAAGATTTTCAGCAGTCAGCTTGGGATCACCCGGTACACAGTTCTGTCCAACATACTTTGCTGGTTTCTAAAATGTTAAGCTAATCCCTCTTAAGCCTGTCTTGGTGCACCCTTAAAATTTTCACTAGACACTGAACAAACAGCATCCAGGCACATTCTGTTCTTATACATCTCCATAGTATCAGCAACATTTTACAGATAGACAAACAGATGACTGCAGCCAGCCACTGATGTTTTTAGACATTTTTTCCATGTTAGTGTATTGTCAATTCAGAACAGTGCATGGAGACGAAATGCACTTAGAGACATTTTCCTTCCAACAAGCTCCCAACTTTTGAGTAAACAGCTGCATTTGTAGTTGCCTCCCTAAATGAGATTACATTTGTACCTCTATGTATGTGATCCTTTCTGAAAAGACAAATCTTCAGGCTTTTCTGTATTGCTACTCATTAAATGAGCCACTGACAAGTACTAACCTTACCATTAAGTCATTAAATATTTTGTGCTCTTGCAGGGATATGCATGATAGTTTCAGAACATTTATCCTGATTTTGGATTCAGAGGTGCCAGAATGGCTGCATCTCGGCACTTACTAACCTGATGAAAGTGCCAGTAAATTATCCATGAAATATGCCTAGCTAATGAAGGACCAAGCTGATGATTTCTAGGGCAAATCTTTGTGTAATGTAGGAATATCAGATTATTCAGTTAGAGATATCTAATCGCATTGCCTTATCTAGTGTAAGCTCAGTGTAATCCATGTGTAAGAGACTTAATGAAGTCATAAAACTGCCATCAGCAGGCTTTGCAGCAGAAGACAAGTGTGAAATTGCCTATATTTTTTTCTGATATTCCTCATGCCAAATTATCCTCAGTGAATTACAAGTCCTAAGAGAATTCTCCTTGTTTATGGATTTTTTTCAGTGTGTCTGACATAAGATAGGAGTTAAGCTGCCACATTGCTAGAGAAGAAAAGAAAACATGATTTACAAAAAATTCCAAATGTAAGCCTATAAATTATGGCTCTTAAAAAATGCTAGTTTGTACTTCAAAGACTATTGAGACACCAAAGGAACACTGTAAAATACTTTTAAGTTTTGTTTTTCTTGCCAATTGTCAAGGACATCTGTTGTAATGACTTCTAATGTAACACTTTGAAACTCTAGTAGTTCTTCTAAAGACTTAGACATGCTTTACAAAAATAAATGCATTAAGAAGTTAATCCAACAAATGGTCAGTGTATATTGTTGATGTTTCCATCACTACCTGGAGTTATTTATCCAGAGCAGGAATACAGGTGAGAGTTAAATTAAAGAAGCACAAAGCATAAAAAATCTCAGAGATAAGATTTTAGTATGATAGTGACTATGATTGTAATATCTGAGGATGATCTTGCTAATAAGATCATCATTAGCTTCCTTTCTTCAGTGTAATTTTTTCCCATTTATTACTAACATAGAAATATGAAAGACAGATGTGTTGTTCCATGATTATTCATATGAATGAAGAAATGACCATTGAATTTAGCTCACTCCTGGAAGCAATTTGCTTTGCTTGACTGCTTATTTTTCTTTGAGAAGATATTTCATAGTTCTGTGCGATTCTTTGGGAGATTTCTTGTTTGTGTTGTACTTTTCTGCTTTTCATTGCTCCAAGTAGTATGTGCATGAAGTGATTTAAGAAGAGATGATCCATCCAATATCTAGCATCTGATGAGTGCAGAATAATTGTATCGTACAAGCCCTGTACAGGAGTACAGACGTAGGCATTGAATTTTGTTATCAGTAGCTGATGTTTGTTTCTGGCTTCATTTCACAAAAGCACATAATGTTTGCAAACCTTGATTTGTAGCATATTATTGAAGTTTTTAAGTGAGTATATGTGCATTTTTCTAAACAATCTAATTGCACTAAGTGTTTGCAAACAAAAACTCATGTATTTTATTGATTTATTTCTGAAAAATCATAAATAATGCATGTCTGTATCTACTGATCTACATGATCTGTTTAGATGCCCAGATTTTGTTTCTTTCACTGTATTTTTTTCAGAAAATCTTTGATTTTTTTTTTCTTATTGTTCAGCTTCTGTTTGCTCAGCATGGAATTACATGAGCTTTCATTTATAAATAACCGTTTTTTAAAGGTGGTGTACATGAGGTGACTTGAGGACTTTCCAGTTGTCACAAAAATTGTATGTTAACAGTTATGTTATATCAGACCCAAGTAAGTCTGTGGGGCCTCTGACAAGATTAACAAATGTTAGAGCTGGAACCCGTCTGGGGAGGTCGCTGTTGACTGGAAGGTGGCCAATGTTGTACCCATTTACAGTGTGAGAGGAAGGCTCAGGAAACTACAGACTCGTTAGTATCACCTCAGTTCCTGTCCTTAGGCTGAGGACTCTTAGGTTTACCTGTCTAGAGAAGAGAAGGCAGAAGGTGACCTCGTTACTCTCTGCAGCTCCCTGAGGAGGAGAAGCACAGAAGGTCATCAGTGATTGAATATGCAGAAATGGAACAAAGCTGTGCCAGGGGAGGTTCAGAATGGATATCAGGACATTTGTTTTTACCCTATGCATGGTCAAATGCTGGAACAGCCTTCCCTGAGAGGAGCTGATTCTTCATGTCTGTCAGTTCTCAAGAGGCATTTGAATAATGCCCTTAATGATATGCTTTAATTTTTTATTAGCCCTGAAGTAGCCAAGCATTTGAACTAGATGATCTCTAGAGGTCACTTAGAACCCAAGCACTCTGTTCTGTTATATTCTGTCTCAAAACTTGTTTTTGATAAGGAAATTACACATTTCTGTGACTTGTTTTCCATTCAATTCTCATTATACTAGTTTAAAATTCCGAAGTAACTTCCATTGTAAATCAATGCAACAGAGCAGGCAACTTTCTTCAACTAATAGCAATGGAAAAAAGCATCCTACAGATCAAAAGAATCCCTAGATTACTAGATAATTCCATCTCAGTTAGACTGTCCCTTCCAACTAAGGATTTAGTTCTGTAAGTTCTCAGATAGTTACTGTCACCTAAACCTGTTTTTCTTGTCAATTGCCCTTAAATATCCTATTTGCTTGCTACTAACTACAGTTAGTTCTGTTATGTGTGCTGTTGGTATAGCTCTTTTCAGTTGAAATGGATTTATTTTAATTTGTGGGGGGAGAAGAAGGGAAATGAGAGCTTTTCATAACTCAGACTTGGATTTATTGTCTGTAAAGCATCTTCTGTGTGTGCAGATCTATACATAATATTCCTTTGACTTGCTGAGTTTGTGTCTGTCTATCTCTGTGATTAGATATAGTAGCTAGGTAATTTAGACAAGCTCTCAAATGATCTATAAGATGGGTAGGCATTCCTAATTCATTGAGATGGATGTCTGTGAAACACT
Source organism: Centrocercus urophasianus (assembly GCF_019232065.1). Classification (NCBI taxonomy): domain Eukaryota; kingdom Metazoa; phylum Chordata; class Aves; order Galliformes; family Phasianidae; genus Centrocercus; species Centrocercus urophasianus. The sequence continues at coordinate 16,664,457 of NW_024884253.1, forward strand.
GGCTGTTGTATTTTTTCTCTGTGCAAAATATTTCTTGTATTCCTCCTCAGCGTGTTTTTAGTAGCTCAGTATCAAAATTGTGCAAAAGAAGGTACAAGCCGAATATTCCTGCTTGTATTTAGATATATTTTAATTTTTTTTTAACTAGGGCATACATGGTTCTAATGTGATTTTTGATTTCAGACTCTCCAGCGTATATCTGCATATGGGTTTCACTCAGACACAGAGCTGAGTGGAAATGGCAGGAGAAGCTATGCTTTGCAGAAGTCCTGTGTAAAATCAAATATATAACAAACTGGAAGATACTGAAAGTTGTTCTTTTTTTTTTTTTTTTTTTTTTTTTTTTTTTTTTTTTAATTTGTAAATTTCTTAAAGCAGATATGGTATAAAAGAAATTACAGAACTCACCTTTTAAGACCACATTTCACTAATTCGTTCTGTGTAATTTGCTATAAAAACTAGGTCTACAGTAAGACAGTAACTGCTATATTTTGTTTGCAGAGTTAATAATAGTTAATAACCTAATAGGGTGATGTGGGATAAAGTCCTGGAGGGAAGAGGGGCCAAAGGAAGCTGGTCAGTATTCAAGAACCATCTCCTCCAAGCCCAGAAGCAGTGCATACTGAGAAAGAGGAAGGCAGGCAAGAATACTAGGAGGCTTCCATGGATCAAGAAGGAGCTCCTGGACTTAGTTGCAAAAAGAAAGTCTATAGAGAGTGGAAACAGAAAGGAGTTATCTTGGAGGACTACAGAGAAGTTGTTTGAACAGCCAGGGATCAGGTTAGGAAAGCTAAAACTCAGATAGACTTAAACCTGGCCAGGAACATAAAGGGGAACAAGAAGAACTTCTATGTATATATCAGAGATAAAAAGTCAGGGAAGATGTGGGCCCTCTCTGTAGGGAAACTGGAGATGTGGTCATGAGGAATATGTAGAAAGCTGAGGTGCTCAATGATTTATTTGCCTCATTCTTCACTGGCAAGGGCTCTACCTGCACTGCCCAAGCTGCAGAAAGCAAAGATAAGAACTGGGAGAAGGAATTTATGCCTGTTCTAAGTGAAGATCAAGATGGTGGTGTTTCACAATGGAGTCACAGCTCTTATGATGGATAAAGGAAGTGCAACTGACATCAACTGTGCGGACTTGTGAAAGCTTTTGACACTGTCCAACATGACATCCTGATCACCAGATTGAAGAAAAATGTATTTGATGGATGAACCACTTCCTGGATAAGGAATTGGCTGTATGATCACACTCAGAAAGTTGTGGTCTGTGGCTCTGTCCAAGTGGAGACTGGTGATGAGTGGTGTTCCTCAGGGATCAGTGCTGGGGCCAGTGTTACTGAACATCTTTGTTAGGCAACATGGGCAGCAGGATCAAGTGCACCCTCAGCAAGTTTGCAGATGACACCATGCTGTGAGATGCCATTGACACACTGGAGGGAAGGGATGCCATCCAGAGGGACCTGAACAGGCTTGAGAAGTGGGCCCATGCCAACCTCATGGAGTTCGTTAAGGCCATGTGCAAGGTCCTGCACCTGGGTCAGGGCAATCTCAGGCACAGATCTAGGTTAGGTGGAGAGTGGCTCGAGAGTTTGTACATATAGAAATATGATCACCACCTGTATATAGGCAGGGAAATGTTAAATCATGTTGAAAATAAGCCTGTGCAGAGGGAACTTCTTCTAACTCCTCTTCCACAATGAAGGAATTGATAAATTCTGTAGCAGTACTGTGCTTGGGGATTCTCAGCTGTTTCATGATATAGACAATTTTATTACTTCTATGAAACAGAAATAGCCTTTAAGCATCCCCCTGAAAGAAACAGCTTTTGTATGCCTCTGACCCACTGTATATCATTTTATTATAGTAGTCATTGTTCTGTCTGTAGTAACTTTGTGCTCAAAATGATTCTACCCTCCTGTTAGAAGAGTATCTGCACGCCTTGAATGAAGTTCACAGCCTGTGTCAGCTCATCTTTCAGCACTCATCTTATTTTTGTGTAGATTCCTTGAACTTGTCATCATTAGTGAAATAAATTCACATTCTTTGGCTCTTGACTACAGTTTTCTTGAAGAATTTCTACTCCTGTGCCTTTTTCAAACTTCCTAGCTGGCTGCATGCTTCTAGTTTTATTAGTGGTTATCCCCAAATTGTATTTCTTTGCTTACATGTATGTATGTGTTAGTTTGCTTCTCTGATCACTGTTATTTGACTTTATCCATATGTAGCATTGCTAATTGAAGTTTTTTCATTATTTGCAGGGGGCACTGCTGTGGAACATTTTTGTTGTTTGTGTGGTTTAGCTAATCTGCCATTTCATTTTGCTTTGGCGTATTATTGACAGAGCAAGCTGGTTCCTTCTTTACAGAATCAGAGGAGGTGGATGGATTATCTCACAGGTGAATTTTGAAGTTTATTCAGTCATGATTTACTTTTTTTTTTTTTTTTTTTTTGTATTGATAAATAATTTGGGTCATAGAATCATAAAATCACAAGGTTGGAAAGGGCCTACAAGATCATCTAGTCCAACCGTACTCCCATTACCACTGCTACCACAAGCTATTAAACCACTTCTCATAGCTCCTCATTCAGACAGATGATTACATGTTATATCCAGGAAATAAACTAAGAGCCTGAGGGTTAGAATTCCATTGGAATTCTCACATATTACACTAAAGTGTAAATTGAAAAGTAGACACTTATCCTTTTCACTAAAACAACCATTGTGTATAACTGTAGATATTTACGCTTCTGAGTTTAAAGAACTGAGCTGTGTGATGAGGAGTCCTGGATCCCAGTGTCTTGGGTGTCAGACCTTTTACATCTGCCTTTTACATAAATCAAACAATAAAATAAGAAGAAGCTTCCATGTGCCCTTCCTGTTGGATCAGTCAGTAAAGAAGGATGGGTGAACTTTTCATAGAGGCAGCCCTTTGAAGATGTTTAGAAAAGAAAGGGGAGGCTAAGATCAAAGGACTCAGAACCTGTTCTGCATAGTCAGTGAGTATTGTTCTTGCACATTTGGGTCAGTTCAGAGTGTGTTTTCAGAGACAGAAAACCTTGTCCCTAAAGGCAATGAGAGCTCTCTACACAGTACATTCTATTGAATTTACTGTGTGAATTTAATGTTAAAATGAAGTTAATTGTCAGTGACAATTATATACACAATCCTAGATGAAAACTACTCTGAGCTCAAGTTAAGGTCACAAGATGTTCAATAATTTGAAGCAATAAATACATCCAAGGGGAATGCAGAACAAATACAAGGAACATAAAGCTATGTAGAAAATCTAAATGAGTCTGATGAAGAAAATGTACAAGAGACTTCCAAGCTTCCCTCACTCCTGTCACAATGCATAGTGAAGTCATATGGCAATTTTTTAACTTTTTTTTCACAGCAGCTCAAAGAAACCTGTTTCTTGGTTCCTGTCAGTAGATCTCTGCTCCTAAAGTCACCCACCAAAAAAGGTTTTATCCATTAATTCTTTAGTACCAATGATCACTAAATCATGCTCACGTTCTCTGTAAGAAAATACCTTTAACTGTTTTGTATTTTCTTCAAAGGGACAAACAATATAGTTAGCAGATGAGTGTCCCTGTATAAAGAAATCCAAGCAAACATTACCATGTTTTCCCATGAGCTCTGCTGAATTAAAAAACTACTTTATCTGGGATCTGCTTCACTTGCTCAGAAGGAAGACTACATTGCATGTTCTGAAAGTCCCTGGTCACTACACTGATCCAAAAACTGAGGCTCTCTCATATCTGACAACCACTGCAAACCAACAAATCCATCCACCTGTCTGCTGCAGTTAAATCAAGTGCATCCAGTTTCTGTTCTTGATTCTCATCCAAATAATTTTGATTCTTCTTGTTAGCAAAATTAAGAAACAGCTGATTGATGGAACAGGCAGAAAATTGCTGTGAAACTCTTCAGCTGCCATTACCCATTTGCTTCTCAAAATCATACTGCGGGCTGGATATTTACTGTAATGCTACATCTGGCTTTTGTACAACATGTTTTTGAGACAGATTGGTGAATAAAACTCTATTTAATTTATAAATATGATCCTTTTCATAGGAAAGAGGTGATTTTATTTGTTGAGAATGGACAGGTTCTTCAGGTCCAAACATCTTTCCCTTGACTTCTCAAAATGTTTATTTTTCCAGAGTCACTCATCAATAACTTCAACTTTTTGCACTTTGTTGAAGCTCTAAAAGAACTTGGATTTAGTTATTTGGGTATCATGGCCCCTGGATTCTCCAACTGATAAACACAACACCGAAAATTAGTACATGTCCGAAGTACACGTAAAAGAAGACACTATTTCTTGCTGCATTCCTAGATTAAATTCTCCAAGCCAATAGTTTCAATTGAGTGTTTGGTCTTTTAAGGATTAGATTTATGGCACTGAATTGAAAGAGAAATTGTGTTAGAACTGCAGGATTTGTTCCTATAGCTGATGACTCATCAGGACAAAAGATGCTTGCAGTCTGGTCGAAATCTAGTCACTTTGCAGAACTTTGTACATTTGCTCCATTGTGAACTTTTCCTTAGAGAGTTTCCACTTCTCTGATGTTACCTTTTAAAATGAATGGATTTTTATAAACTGGCTGTAGAGTTCTTCTTTTCCTATTCTAGTTCCAGAGCTACCTTCTTTCCTCAAACCCTGCTTTTAACAGCCCTGTAAAACATTACCTTAAACAGTAGAGGGCAACCTAAGAATGAATAAGGGGCTCCTAGCAGTTCTTCAACATGAGATGGTGAACATTTCGTGCTTTAAAAGTTATTACCAGTTATTGATAGATTAAATACATGCTAAAAAATCTCAGTATTCAATATTGACTGTGGATGTGATATTACATAGTACAAGGTGAGCTTTTCATTCAAGGTCAATTGACTGTGTGACCTCACTAAATGGATCATGCAATACTCAGCGTCCTCATACTCAGCATATTCTATCATTCACAAAATAAAGTTGGCAATATAGAATCATAGAATCATAGAATCACCAAGGTTGGAAAAGACCTAAAAGATCACCCAGTCCAACCGTTCACCTATTCCCAATAGCTCCTACTAAACCATGTCCCTCAACACAACATCCAGCCTTTCCTTGAACACCCCCAATATATGGAAGAAATGTGTAAATGCAAATGATGAAATGCATCATAAAAGAATACACTCTCATGGAAATATCCTAGAATCAAACATGGATAAAATTAATTTAATTTATAGAGCTGCTATAGGTTCCTGCAGACGTATTTGATCTTGACATGTCTATTTACCTCTACAGGGTTAAGTGCTAATTCTCTATTACTTTTCATTGCAAAGTTTCTGAAGGAACAGAAAAAAGTTAAGGGATTTGTATAGTCTTTTTGTAAGCTTAGCTTTATGTGATATTATGTTATATTAGATTTAGTGGAAGAAGAAATAATCTGTTTAAGATACTGTGAGACACAAGAATACATGAAATTGAAGACTGTAAGAAACAAACTTGTATAATACTGTCATAATTGCTTGGCAGCAATGATTGCCTACTTGCTCACAGTCTAAAACAAATAGTACAGCAAATTTGTTTGAGCCACCCTTTAGATTGTGGAAATATTTTCCTGCCACTGCATAATAGAATTTATTTGCTTTCTATTCTATATACATTCTAGCTGTGTTCCATTGCATTTCTTTAAACAAAAGTTTGGATTTTAAACACAGGTTCTAACAATATATGCAAAGAACATTAGCTGCTACTGTTTCTCTAGGGAGCTTCAGTGCCTTCTTCCCAAATTTCTCTGAGGTTGCAGACTTATCCCTTAATCCTACTTCTGTTTTCCTCTCCTGTGAATCTTTGCAAACAAAATTCCAGCTATCATCATTATTACAATGACTCAACTTCAATTCAAATTCTTGCCCAGTCTTCTCAGATCTCCTCATTCTTATGGTAAGTTTAGAATGCCTGAAACACAACACTTAATCATTCCTTTTCTGTTTCCTTTGCTATCTTGGTACTCCTTACTGCCATTTCTGGCTCTGATGCTTGTAAATTGGGAATTGCATTAAATTCAACTTCCTTTCCAGAGCTGCAGGTCCAAAGACAAGGCTGCAGCTTTGGTCTTTGTTTCTAGGAAGAATCTTTCCTTTACATCAAACTGGAAACAAATCTTAAGATTTGCCTTAATATTCTATATAAAATAGAACCAACAGCAATTAAATGTAAGTTGGTGCTGTTCTGCAGACCTTGTTCCCTAACATATTTACACCCTCAGTTGCAGAGCTTCCCCTTCTAGTAACAAAACATAAATTTTCTGTCTTCTGTTGCAAAACTATTTCTTGCAACCTTTACTATCTCATCTGCAATTATGAGCTGTTAAACTCATGTCTTTTCTGCCACCATCTATCCTCATCAACTTGTAATATATTTTAGTCAAGTATTTTTATGCCATTTGATTTATATATCAGAAGCAACCTACCGATTTACAATCATTCATTGAGGTTAATGCTAATAGAATTTTGGGAGGAATTACTATACCTTAAACTTTGTGTTTTAGTCCAATCTTGGCTAATTTTTTTCAGTATGAGAATATGATGGTAAAATTAGTTTTGATCAGAATAGGTTCCTTCATGAAGATCAAAGCATTAAACTCAGATAGTGTGTTCTGAGGGGCTGGTAAAACACTGGCAAAAATTGGATGAAACCTTTCCAGGCCTTTGCTTTGCATTGTGGGGGGCTGCAGAAGCTGAACCTTTAGATTTTCAAGGGATCTGTATCTCTGAAGTGTTGCCACTCACCCTGCTGTACAGCCAAGCAGCCATTTTTTTTTTTTCCCCCGTGGAATTTGTTCTGTATCAGAATTAAGCCACATTTTGTTTCTTTGCTGAGTTGTATTTCTTCTCTCTGTGTATGTATGAGAACACAAACACAGTTCAAATTCAACCCTTTCCCTTAAGTTAGGTTCCCATAGGTTAAGAATATGTGATTTTTCAGCCAGTTCTAAATCATTACACAGTTATGTAGCCTACAAGACTTGAAAGAGAATGAAAAAAGAAATGAACTCACTGGATGTGTTTACTGATCTGGCTAGACTTATGACCACAGTGTCATCCCCATTGTTCTCCCCCTTCTTTTCTGTTTCTTTGTGTATCTTCATTCTTGTCTTTTACATTCTATACTGTTAGCTCTTTGTGAGAAGGACAATGAGAGATTCTGTGAGTGTATTGGGTGACTGCAAACAAATGATGATGATATGTATCTTTTGTATCTCAGGACAAAGAGTGAGTATCTCTGTCATATGAAATATGAATGTATTCCAGAGGTCTACTTCTTGCTTTGCTTTCTTTTTTATCCAGTGGTATGAGATACTGGATAGACATCACTTTTCATAAAAGTCTACTAAATGTTTGCATTTCTTAGATGTCCTTCTTAATATAATATTGGCAAAGCCCATGAACATTCTGTGAAAATATTGGCTAGGCAACCGTTGGCACAAGTGTTAAAACAATATTACTTAGACAGAAAGCAAAACCGAGAGAAGGATTAACATGAGAGATTAAAATAACTTTTGGTTTTTCATTTGTTGAAGGTGCAGTAATTATGACCACCAAAAATTTTTCTACCCACTTTCAAATTGTGCTAAGAATGAGCTGTTTCAGGGCTTTTTGGGTGTAAGACTGCAGACCATCATGGATTTTCAGTTTCGGTAAACCAGCAACTCTAGTCTGTCCATGGCTGGTCTGTTGTGCCAACAAGATATTCACTATGACTGATGTTCTGGCACTCTTGCTTATATTACATAACCAAACTATCTTCTGATGGGACATTAGTAGCTGGTATATCCAGTTGGTGTTGATATGATTTACCTAACTTCATTCTGCCTTACCTGTCATGAGCTACACGTTGAAAACTTGGTTTTTAAAGATGTAAAACTCTTTGTGCACTATTTCTGAACCTTTTATCTTGGTGGTGACAGCTTTGAAATACTTTCTACTGAAATGAGTAGAAGCCTTGCACCACGCAGTCACTGTTTGCAGTGTCAATTTCTACAGCTGTTAGTGGCAACAGGAATCAGGCTGTCCCCTCCCTCAGGAAGCATAGTAACTCTGTCTGCCTTGCCATGACCATCCAGGATGGTCTATACTAACTGTAATCCTGGGAACCATGGCTAAATGTGGTGTTACCACTGATGTGTGATCCAACTTGTTGCCTAGGGCTGCATAGCTCAACCTGCGCATCTCTGTTTGCATTTGAGCTATGCCCTTTTTTCAAACTCTTTTTCTTTTAAAATCTGGTGTATGTTAAATCTCTACTTTAAAGTTAAGTCTCACTCTTCTTCAGGGTGTGCTCTGGAATGAAAAACTGAAGTTTTCTCAGCACAAGCTTTTAGCTTTACAAGTACTTGAAAGCAGAATTTTTCAAAAAGCAACAAATGTAGCTTTAGGCCAGAGAGACAAAGGATATTGGTGAAGAAAAATATTTTGGCCACTTGAAGAAATGGTTATTTATTTTCAAAGGACACAAAGATTTTTAACGGAATTCTGTATAGAGTCTTAATTTTTTTTCACCTTTTTATAAATAGTTTAGTTTTATAGGAATATTACAATATAAAAATTTAATAAAACAGAAGTAGACAGATGCCAAATATGAGATCGAAGAATTTATTTCTGAAATTCTAGTAGTTCATAACTTCTTCCAAAATACTAATTCCTTCTATATTTATAAATCCATATAGTAAAATGCTCAAATAATGTTTGTCATAATGTTCAGGGCCCACATACAATGAGGCTACAACATGGGTGGGCATAATATTATCACTGACATTGCTTTCTACTTTCAAATGGGCCTCACAGACATTAGCCTTCTATGGGCTTAAAGGGCATTTCAGTTTTTTATGCTTATTTAGTCCTGCAGCTTTTATTAGCTACAACTGTTTATGTTGTGTTATGCATCCACTTGTCCAATTGAAGCTGAGCTAACAGCACTGAATTTATGGTCCTAGTTCAGTTCCAGCAGCAGAGAGAGGGATGAGTGGTCAGTGCTTGTCAGGGCTAGGGCTAGTGCAATACCAAGAAGCTAGTTGAATACAAGACAGTAAGAGTGAAAGTGAGCTATAGGCTAAAACCTTGGTATCATCATCCTATGTGGTCAGAAAAGATGTTGGCATGTTGTAGCAAAGAGATACATTGAGATTGAAAGGAAGAGTGTAAACACACTTGTTTGTTTCACTGTGTCCTCTTTTTTGCATCTTTTTGCATCTTTTCCAGAATTAAAAAATTCAGTTTGTATATAGGATTTGGACTATGGGTTGTTAAAGGTCTACAAGTAGGCTATTTTTATTTTGACTGATGTTTCACAAAACTTTATTTTACTGCTAATTTGTAAAAGGCCTTTGCAGATGGGAAAGACGATTGGATATCACTACATCTAAGCTGTAGAGCACTTGCATGCACCATATTGTTGTTGGACCAAGGTTTGTGTTGCACACATTATCTTTCCCATACAGTTTTGTTTCCACAATGGTGAGCTCAGGTTGTTCATCAGAAAGAAGACGCAGTTTGTTCTGACCGGGTCGTTGGTGTAGAAGTTTAAGGGTACACTACCCATGTGGGTCTGCCACCTGGACTAAGCATAATTTTTATAACTTTCCTAACTGGCCTCAGTCCACATGCCATAACGTATTTTTTTATATTCATAAAATTTCAGACAGTCTTTCACCAAGAGATCATATTCATTGTACAGTAGCGCATCAAGATGAAGCATTCTAGTGTGGCATACTTATTCTGCTTATATGAGTACTTACGATAGCCACTATGCCCTCCAGAAGTCTTTGGTTATATTTCATGATTTATGTGGAAACTGAAATAATTGATTAGATCTGAGTATCGGTTAATTTTTCTATTTCAACCCCTTAGGGCTATACTGGTTTCATTACCTCTGTGGAGTCTGCTGTGGAGCACTAGGAAGAGCAAGCATCTTGTCAGTTCTCTACTTAAATATCTGTGCCTCTACTGAAAATTTTTCATGTAGTGTCCCAAATAAAATAATAATAAAAACATTAAATGCCATTAGTCTAGTTAAAAGCGTATGCTCTGCACTCTTTCCTCTTACTGTCAGATAGCAGAGTCACGTCAGCACTTTGCTGTTTATTGTCAAAGTCATGCGCAAAGTTGAGCAACTGTCTGATTTGTGCATGTGCATTATCTGCTTCCATGTATGTTATAACTCCAACTTAAGAAACAGACTGTCCAAATAATCTCTTCTCCTTTATTTTTGGAAGTCCAAATGCTACACTCACCTTTCTTTGTGCTATTAATGAGTCCTTCACACTGATTTCGATGTACTGATTTTCAAGAAAATGTGAATGTTGAACAAGAACAAATTCCAGCCACATATGGAAACATCTTCTGCTTTGTTATTTGTTTGAACCAGTGGGTAAACTTTCTGTTTATTTCAGTGAGTATGAAAATAGGACTGGATTTTATTCCTAGGTTTAGTAAAATAGTTTTAAGTAGAAGCCAGCTCTGAGGTCTCTGTATGTAAAACACAATAAAGACATAAGAATTTAAGCCATCAAATTCTGTTAAAAAGCAAATCACAGTGACTCCATTGTCTGTGAACAAGGTCTTTCTGCTCACTAATTTTCAGTCTACTCAATACGAAATCTTGGCAGAACAGAAAAAATAATTTTAATTAACAGAGTTCTTACTGATCAAGTCCAGATGACAATGATGATTATTGGTATTTGCTGGTTATTCTGTTATTTACTTTGATTTGATACTTTTAGCTAATTAAATTTTTTACACTGCATTTGGAGATAAAAGACGTACACTTCTCACTGTGCATAGTAAGGACATCATTTCAGGTCGAAGTGGCACAGTGGGCTTGTGTGCTGGTCTTTGATGTCTGGAGAGTTGAACTTACATTCTAACTTTGATCTCAAGTGAAAATAAGTTCGGTGGGTCTTGTTTTAGCTTCTGTTCTCCACAGTATAAGTGTTCCCATAGTTCAGTACAATTGGCATTCTCTGTTTAAGAGAGGCCCTAGGCTTGGGGCATAGGAAGGATCAGCACTGACATTTGCTGGCAAAGCTGAATGGGATTGCTTGCACAACAGCTTGCGTGGTGCCTGCTTTATATTTAGCCCTGCAGTCTGAAATATATTTACATTATTAATATAGAACAGTATAGTTACATAGTAGCTGACAGACATGTTCAGCATGTTTTAAAATATTACAAAATATTACAAATATTACAAAATGTTAATGATTTTATTTTTTCTTCACTTGATGTGCAGTTTTTAAGATGCATGTTTGAAATCTCTCTAGCATATGTTTCATCTAACAGTAACTCACCAAAGACTGATGGGACCACACATACTGCATATTTCTACCTAAAAACAAATGCAGCAAATCATGATTGATTCTGAATGTTCAGTCACTTTTTAGTTTTGCATTTACCTCATTTTTTCACTAAGTTCTTCTCAAGGACTGCTTTGTCATAACCCAGTATCTGAGACAAACCGTTCTTCAGTTGCTCACTGAATGGTATGTAGTACATGGCCAAGCATGAGGTTTAGGAGCAGATACTCTTGATTTATTGTGCATTTGTATGACAGCATTTTGTATAATCTGACCTTATTCTTAGCTGCTATTACAGTGTATAATAGAAAAAGAAATATTGAGATGTGGAATACATATAACTGCAATTCACTAGAATTAATACCTAGAATACTTTTAAACTCTCACTGTAGATTTTACCCTCTGCAATACAAACTTAAAAATGGGGAGGGGTTTTGTGTGTGGTTATTTCACTGTTCGGTCTGAAATTTGCTGTAATTTGAAGGAATTTAAATAAATGAAATTTAAGAAGCAGCAACAAAGATCTATATCCCTTATTTATAGTTAAATAAGCCAAAACTGATATTTGCTCCAAACCGTGGCTAATCTGTATGACTTTCCTCTCATAGGAGAAAGTCTGTGTGTCAGTGTTAGCCTTGGAATATTTTTTATGGCTTTAGAATGTGGAATACTTTACCTTGTGATATTAAATTAAGGCTCCCACTCCAAACAGTGCTTCTTCAAATGTTCTGCACAGTGATTCTTGTGGTTCGTTTACTATTATTAAAACTGAATGACTGGATGAAACTGAGAAACTTAGAGATCATAAGAAGTGGCAACCACCATACTTGACAAGTCTAAAGTCCACCTTCTGCTGCCTCATATTTGTCATAGCTACCTGATAATGGATGCTTAGATGGGATAAGAAATAGAGGGTATGATATAAATATTTCAGGCACTTGGCTTCTGGAGTCTTCTGAATTTAGAGTTTGCACAGGGATGGCCACATTAATGCCTGCTTAAAGATCTATCTCAGATTTTGCCTGAAGTCATAACCCACAGCATCATACCGTTGGCTATAGGCCACTTTAGACAAGAAGATACAGAGGGATTTTGGTAACTTTGCTGTTCCCATTTTGGACACAGTAGGATTCGAAGAATCTGCATGATTCTGTGTGATTCAAAGAGCAAGGGACATTTTTCTGGCCAACCTCACAGTCAGGAAGCAGGCCCCAAATCACTCCCTGCTAGGTTTTCTCAAAATTGTGATGCTGCTATCTCAGTGGTATCTCTCATGCTCACGAGGGACTACTTGCCTTACAGAACTCCCAAATGGTACTTCTGAACTCACTCATCCCTCACCTGCTTTGGGCCATGAACTTTTCTTTTGCTGAGAGGTAACCTATTTTTTTCAGCAGTCTATTTTCATGTGGCACCACAATTTCTTTTCCCAAGGAGAAATGAAATGCAAATGAGCAACAGCTCATTCATGATATTCAGTGACTTTTAACCCAAGCCTGTAGTAGCGTGAACTGCCTGTTTTCCACTTGCTGTGATTAGAAAATTGTTTGCTTGTGTGTAGTAAAGCAGTCACTTGCCAGAAAGCAGGAAAATAAACATCAATCCCTCATCCTTTCATCTTTAACTAACAAGCAGCAGGTTAAAGAAGATAGAAATCTTTGAGATTAACTCTGTCAGTAGGAGATTGTGTAAAACTCTCCAGGCAGGAACTTTTCAATTTATTGTAAACGTCTGCTGAGAAAACCATGCTCATTTGCTGAGGAATAAGACATGCAATTTTCTCCTTTTACACCTACTATTAAACACAAAAATTTCAACTGAAATCCTATTTATTTAATTACAAGGTTTTTTAGAATGAATTATAAAAGAAGACATGGTGTTCTTTTAATACTCAGTTTAAGAAATGTGAATGTTTAAGTAGTTCAATTAAATACCAGAATTAAACATTTTCAATTAATGTATCCATCTATTAACAACTAATTATAAAACTGTGTACTCCAACAGTGTCATTATAAGAAATTTCACTGAGATATCCTTGTAGACCAAGGAAAGCACCTACCTGATTTTAAAGGTTAATCATCTGTTTGACATATTTTGTGTCAGAATAGGTAATCCTTTTAGAAAAAAGAACAACCATCTCTGAGAATCCAAATGCCTGTTTCAAAGTGTTTTGAATTCAAAAGATTTCTCACCTTTGCTGTGTAGACATGCCTGGTCAGTGTACACATTAATGTTGATAGAGTCCCTGCATCTTGGTAATTATTTATTTCTGGGCAAGGAAATCTTCATGTGACCACATAGATGAACGAGGGACTGTTTGAGTTATCCTTTTCCTCCTGTATGGGCTCCTGGCTTCACGAATCCATGTGAGAAGTATGTCTGAACCTTCACTTTCCCTCAGTATTTGGCAAGTCCAGCAAGTGTGTGGGACTTGCAGTTCTGCAGGGCACTAGCGAGTTGGACTGGCAGAAAGAGGTGCAGCCCATTGACAGGTGTTTACTGGTGGGTGTGCGCACCCACACTCTAAGAGAGCAAGGCTATACTGGCCATTCATGTGGTGGCATTGAACCACATATGGGAGCTAATATACTTCCATCAGAAGATGGACATATTCATTGCACTGTTGCAAACAGCTTCTAAACAGAGCAATCCCCTATCTAAAGGATCATTTATATAAAGCCTGGAAGAAGGAGAGGGCTGAGGGCTACAACACAAGTTAGTCCTAAATTCTCTGATCTTTCTTCCAATCATGTAACAAACTGTTAACGACACGAGTGTGAGATTTGGAAGCAGTCTAAGCATTTACAGACATTATGTCTTCTAAAACTGAACCAGCTATTCTTTCATTCTTTCATTCTTTCATTCTTTCATTCATTCATTCACTTATGTATTAAAAAAGCCACACAACTCTGCAAGCTTGTCCCACTTCAAAATATACCTAAATGCCCCCTGTCTCATGATTTTTAGTGACATCCCATCATGTTGGTGAGTGTTGAGACTTGTAGGATACCTGAATTTAGCAAGACAGACTATGGTGTTGGGGAAGAAAAGACAAAGAAACATAGAAGAACCTGTTAGCCTGCTGGAAGGAGGCTGCGCTAATCCTCTTTGGGAATATCTATAATGATTTCCAAATAACTTGCTTGCAGTAGGAGTGTTTTTGTTAAGATATAATATATAAGGCAGTTTGTCATAAGCAGTGAGTCCAGTGACACATAGAAACTAGCCAAATAAACATTAAGTAAGGAACACCAGCCAGAAAAAAAAAAAACAGAGAAAACATAGAGGATGGATGACCTGGTAGCTTTAGTGTTGATCTAAACAGAAAACTCAGGTCACTTTCCTGCTCTGTCAAAATTTTCCTGGTGACCACAGAGACAAAGCCAAATATTACGAGGTGATTTCAATTCACAGCTTAAACTTAGGAAACACAATTTATCTATCAAATTATGAACATAATTAGGAGAAAGTATGTACACAATTAGGAGTACTTGATTAAATGCTTTTGTTAAAACTGCCTCCAATGTCTCTGTGCTGTACTGCTGAATACTTTTCTGTACCTCTGAGACACTGCCGTGATAAGAAGCCTAAACAACATGGACTATAGTGGGAAATTTTAGATGTCACTCGTTGATTCTTAAATGACACATGCTGAACTTAAGGCACCTAAATACTGTTCTATGTGGTTAAATCATTCCTAGATGTTGGTATGAAGTCTTTGTGACGTTGTTGTAAGTAAAAAAAGAGTAATGAATAAAAGCTAGAGTATACATCCACTGAAGTGATTTCTGTAGAGATCATTCCATGTAGCTTAACAGAAGTCAGAAAGAAGCCTGTAGGACACCCATATTTCAATAGGATTTCATCCCCCTTTTTATCACATGGACTATAACCCTGAGCAAAGGGAATCATTTTGTCAGAATCATAGATAGATTTTTCTGTCATCTTCAGTTGGATCTTTTCATTACCTGTCTTGGTGCTCTCAATCCAAGTAATGAGACTGAGCTGTGGCTTAACCCCACTCTTTTGTTAGTTTATTGCACAGAAGTGGTCTTATTTTTTTTTTTTTTTGTATTATATGTACTGAATTAAAATAAAATGAACATAGTTCATTTCATGATCAGCCTGACAAGTTAAATTAGGATGAAAGTGTGTGACTGTGCCAAAACTGTTATAAGAACATTTGCAATACTGTGTAGCCAGAATATAATCATGCTCATACTCAATACACAGCAGA
Organism: Centrocercus urophasianus; assembly: GCF_019232065.1. Taxonomy (NCBI): domain Eukaryota; kingdom Metazoa; phylum Chordata; class Aves; order Galliformes; family Phasianidae; genus Centrocercus; species Centrocercus urophasianus. The sequence continues at coordinate 16,680,042 of NW_024884253.1, forward strand.
CTTATTTCTGACAGACCTAATTTCACTAATGTTTTAGGTTGATTTGTACAATTCTCATTATCAGCCCTAGTCATAGTTCATTGAGACAAACGTACACAACATTTTTTGAAAAAAAGTTACTCTATGAGGTGAAGAGTCAGAACATAGGAACAACTGTCCTTTAAAATACAGCGACATTTCTGATTTATTTTTATTTATTTATTTGTTTGTTTATTTATTTATTTATTTAGTGGATCTAGATATTTTTAAGTTACCTAGTGAATATCGTCTATTAGACAAAGTTAGATAATAGTAGGAGTTTTTTTCTCTCAGAGGATGGTGACACACTGGAGCAGGTTGCCCAGGGAGGTTGTGGATGCCCTGGAGGCATTCAAGGCCAGGCTGGATGTGGCTCTGGGCAGCCTGGTCTGGTGGTTGGCGACCTTGCAAAGAACAGGAGGGTTGAAACTAGATGATCTTTGAGGTCTTTTTCAACCAAGACCATTCTATGATTCTGTGGTTATTAGTCACACAACTCACAGGCTGGTATATAAGATGCATGTGGGTGTGTATGTGAACCTTTATGAAAAATGGTACTTCAAACTCCATGCTTAACATTTCCCACTAAGTTAGCTGACTGCCAGGCATGAAAACTTAGTTCAAGCTTTGACAATGGAGGAGAGATCTGCCTAGCTAACCTTAACAGGTTCTATAGTTCAGATTGCCAGTACTTACTTAAGGAAGGATCAAATCCTTAAGATCTGCTCAGAGTTCTAGCACTGTGGTTACCTATACCTCCAGGGCAGACAGGCTCATCTCTGTTAAAAATATGGAAACACCTGATTCAGAAAGGAGAATGTTTTAATAAACAAGTGTATGGTCTTTTGCCACAAAGTTCAAATTTCAATGGTGCTTGTAAATGAATGATTCATTCCAAAACTGTGATTTATACTCTTAGACCTTTAAGATGTTTTGTCTATCCTAAGGATGATTTATCTTTCTATGTTCTGTTCTGAGCGTTATAACCTAATATTGAGATTTTGATACCAAAGCCATCAATGAGGCATGCTTGCAGCAATAGTTGGAGTTTATCAGATCTTTTTTTTTCCTTTAAATAATTAAAAATGAGATTTAGGACAGGCTGCTGATCATCTCCTGCTTTCTGTAAGAATCTTTTTCAGTGAGCGACTCCTGTAAAACCTTGTAAAGCTGAAAGCAGAGAATTGATGTACTATGAGGTTTGGGAGACTGGTAAAACTAAAGGAGAAAAAAAAGTATAGAAAGGCAAGGAAAGGTGACTTTGCTTAGGTAGAAGGTACATAGCAATTTATATTTAGAAAAGGAATATCACTGCTCTAAATTCTCCAACAAGAAATTTTTCCTTCAGTTTTCAAAACACTGAGTGATAGAAACTTCAGAAAAAAAGCAGTAACATTTGGATACTCTTCAACTTGGACACTGCTTCTGGAGGAAAAATAGAATATCCAAATCCTAAATATCCGTATTTCTTTCTCTTTCTGCAAAATTGTGAGAACAAAAACAGAAACAAAAATGCAAAGGAAAAAGAAAAGAAAATGTACCCCATGCAGAGTATTGGGATGCATTACATTTACAAGCAACTGAACTCTTTGAGACAGGAACAGTTATAAGAAAATTTCTTATACTTTCCTTTTTCCATGTAAGCCTTCATGATCAGAGAAGGATCTGTGTATGCACTAGAAGAATTTACAAAAAACAGACACTTTTATTTCCCTGATGTCCCATTCTTCATCATGCCAAGAGTTTTGAATATGTGGATATACTCTTTGCTTAAAATAACACTGTTTATTTCACTCTGACAAAAATGTGTCAACTGTTTTCTCCTCAAAAAATATTAGTGAAAACCATACATTGGACTCAGTAGAGAGATCTGTAGTGATTTCATTAGATAAAATACTGTGCAGTTTTCCTCTTACTTTCTTCTCTCTCACCCACCTCTATCTCTTTCTCAGAGTGTAGTCCTACACATAATTTTTGCTAGGAAATTTTTACATATTAGCAGAGGTACGAGGCAGTTACTGTAGACTGTGTTTCTACCCATTGTGCTATTGATGTATATAGTAGTAGTGTATTTTGGCTGAAGACCTAAAGGGCAACACAGCTGGAAACCTTCAGATCCTGGACATTTGCTGCATTGTAGTAACATCATAAAAACATATATGTATTAAATGCATGAGTACACACATGCACATACGTGCATATTTTTTCATATGTAAGCACACTAAAATGAAGACTAGGGCTCAGATGTTGAATGAGGTCTTTTTACAGATCATAAATCAATTTATGAAGTTTTTCTGCTTCAGAGTTATGAAGTGGAGCCAAAAGTTTTTAATATAATATGATGTGACTTAAACTAAACATGAAAAAGCATAAAAAGAATGTTCAGCTTGGAGAAAATTCATGAGGATGAAACAAGAAGTGCTGTCATAAATCTACTTGCATGTGTTAGATCGATGGCAAGAAATTAAGAATTTGTTCATATGTAACAACAATATTTTGCACATATAAACATGGCTTAGCTTCACTGAAAGATGATGATATTAAGGGGAAAAGCAAACAATACAAAAAAATAAACACATCCCAGATATGATGAATGTAACCACAGAGAACTAAAAGCAATCATGGGACATTACCTATATGCTGGCCGCTATCATGAAATGTATACAGCTTCCTTCAGCCTGCTGAAAGGGTTAGTGAAGGTTCTGTAAGAAGGAGAGAGAGACGAAGAGCAGCAGCAGTGAGGTGCCAAGTGTGAGCATAACAAGCCACCCTCTCTGGCAATACCTAAAACATTCACCTCAAAAGAGGGAAAATGATAGATAAGCACTTTAAAGGTTCAGTGAGCAAACTGAAGTTTAAAGAGTTGGAGTGATTTCCTCAAGTCTGCCAATAAATCAGGTGGTAGAATCTGGAACTTCTTCCTGCTAGATTTACATTTAAACTCCCCCAAAATACTATGGAAGCCACCCAGAAATGTTGATCCTATGCTCAAAATGACCCCAAAGCTCAGGTTATTCAGTGTCCAGTTGAAAGGGTATGACTTGTCAGACAAACTGATCACGCTGTGCTCTGCACACTAACGTAAGATGTCTGCATTGGATATGAAAATAAAGAAGCTCTCATGAAACTGCTTCTTTTCTTTCCATATATTTACCTTTAAATAGACAATCTTTTTCAAATTTCAGTGTACAGTTTCTAACATAAGGAAAGCAGATTAAATTTTTAGTGTGGCAGTGATTATAAAACAGAAAACAGTAGGTAAGATCTTGAAACCTTGAGGAGTGATCTGAACAAAGGAAGAACAAATGGTTGTAGAACATTTTCCAAAGGTTCTCCTTCATGACTTGAAAGGCAAAAAGTTGCTGAAATCTATTTACTAACTTATTATTTTGCTGATAGCTTATGACTTGGAGGATAATGTTAAGAGTAATTAAAACTAGCAAGTTTGATTAGAGGAGAGTGAGAGATAATGATAAGTAAAGAGGAAAGATTTCTCTTTATATCTGTGCTCTCTCCTGCCTTCTAAATATAAAGATCTAAATTTTAACTCTTAGTAAGATGCAAAAAAAAAAAAACTTTTCTGCATTTAATTTCCCTCTTCTAGTAAATGCGGACTGCTTATGTATTTGTGCCAAACCTGCTCTCACAGTTTAATGAGACATGAAAAATAGCCTGAATGTGGAGTATATAAATATTGTGTGCTGAAATATGTTAGTCACTGCTGCATTAGAACATTCTAGCTGCAGTGTTTCAAGACATAATGGAGAATTTTAGAAATGTTTGTAGAGGAAGGCATCTTACTGACAAGTAAAGACAATGAAGAAAATGGGTAGCAACTTACATAAAAACTTTTAAAACCTCATTGAAAGGTTAAGTCTGGAAAAGAAGCTTGTGAAAGTTTGAATGATTTGGATTGTGTAGATTATATTTTGTCTATATGGCTTCTAATGTTTATTTTAAGCTAAAATGTGAGTTAAATTGTGGAATTCTGATTACTAATTGGCGATTGAGAGTCTACTGATTGCAATAAATTAAAAACACTGGTTTTAGGATAAACATGTATGTTGTGCCCTATTTATGGTCAGAAGACTAAGACCCAGTATTTTAAAATGGCTTAACTCCTACATAAGCAACACAGTCATAGTATTATTTCTAAGCAACACTTAGTTTTAGGAGGTGGATGATATATGTGTTTATGTCAAAGCCTCTTAGCTTCCTCAGTTTTCTGGGTGGATCTTTGTGCAGAGAAAATGGAAGGATGGTTCTGTAAAAAGGCAGAGGAGCATTGACGTACTTTTATGTTTTAAAGTAATATCCTTCATGGATATTGACCTTTGTTTAGTGGTGATGTGCAATGTAAAAGTGATTCATGTACAAAAATGAGAGCCTTTTGATGGATTTGGTCAGCATTTGTTCAAGTCAGAGACTTGGGTTTGATTTCAGGAAGATGGAGACTAGTATGAATAACCTCGACTCTCTTTTCTGACTCTAGAAATAAGGTTTAGAAATGAGTAAAAATACACTCCCTGTCTCCTCTGCTTCCGTGTTCAAAACCCCTATCTACATTCTCACACATGTTATCAATCACTCCAAATCCATCTTAATAGAGTCAAACTTCACTCTCTTGCTTTTCAGCACCATGCATATTCTACATACTCTTGTAGGTCATCAACTTTCCTAACTATCTGGGAGCTTAAAACCTTCAGCTGCAATGCATTTAATTGAACAGTGGCCTTAAAAACCAAAGAGAGGCTCCATCTGTTAACATGTTTTTCTTTCCATAGGAAACAGTGAATGATATCAGAATTGCATATATTTTTGATGTGAGATGGCACTTTACCAGGTCCAGAGAAGATTTCAAAAAACAGTTTTGTTGCCTCTTTCTTCCCTATGTCTGAAAAGATTCAGCTGTAACACTGTTCTGAAACATTTCAGAAAACTGAGGCCTCTTGTGTAAACTGGTATTCTTTTAATTGCACTGTTTACATCATCCCATTACAAGAAACACTGACAGATGCCATGCTTGAAAGACTATCCCTTTTTTTTTCTTTTTTTTTTTTAGAGAGGCCGAACATTGAAAAATGTCTTTTTTTTTTTTTTTTTTTTTTAACTTGTGAGATGTCATCAAACAATTTCCATTATCAGTGCAAATATTCTGTTGTTTAGGCTACAAGAGGAAGTGCATTTTCTAGTGCATCCTCTTTGGCATTATTGCTTGGATGACCCAGTCCCAGACAGATTTGGTTTTGGATGACTGAATCTCGTTCAAAACAGATCTGCAGGCAACAGATTGATCCTAAGAGCTGACTTGATCTATTCTGCTTCCCTCCTAAAAAAAATCTAGAATCCAGAACAAACTCTCTACTTTATAGAACCAGTAGCTGTCTGTTCGTTCACACCTTCCATGGCTTGTTTGGGCCACCCAGAAGAAACAGTCACAAATCAAAATGGAACTCCCATTATGCTGTTAAACACTCCCAAGAGATAAGAGAAACAGGCCTGTGCCATCGATTATCTCACCAGCAAGAGACAGCAATGAAATTTCACAGTATCTTGTTCTTTTGACAGTTAGTGTTAAAATAAAACAGGTTATAGAACCAAAAAAAAAAAAAAAAAAAGTTAAAAAGTGCAGTGTAGATGTGACCATAGCAAACTTGAACTGAATTGATTTTAGGACTGGTTAATGGCATGACAAATGCATTTATCTTTGGAGATGGGGTACTACTTCAGTAGTGGATGAAATCACTGAAACACTGTTGGGAGCATTTAGACTACAAGTGAATTTATGTTCACAGCGTAGCTTGTAGATTAAATAAAAAACAAAACAAAACAAAAAACAAAACAAAAACAAACCTCAACTCTTTCCCCTAATTATATTCTATGGCATGCTTTAAGGTAAATCAATTAAATTTATTTGAGAGCCAAGCAGGAATGCTGAGAAAAGAGCTTTCAACAGATTAAGTAGTACACCTTACCCATTCTTTGTTAGGCAGAGATGCAATTAATGATTGCTTTACTCACCTGTAAAACCCATCCTGTATCACTTCTGATAAAGAAACCATTTAAGCCCTCAGCACTGCCTTCTATCAGTTTTTACCTCACTGTGCTTCAAGACCAATATTCTAGCACTCAGTGTACCAGTAAGTAATCTCAACTAATGTTTCTCAGGTCACATAACTGGATATTGGCAAAGATTTTTGTAAGGTTGTAATGAATAAACAATACCATTTAGAGATACAAAATACACTAAAATGAGGGAATACTCTCTTATTATGCCTTTACTTTTTTTTTTTTTGTTCCCATCATGTATAGTGTATGCAGATGCTGAGAAAAGACAAATTTGCTGTATTGGTAGCAACAGTCCACATTGTTCTAGAACACAATGAGCAAGCTTCAGATTATGTGATCAGAAGCATATCCAGACTCATTGATATGTGTTTGCATTTATATATATATATATATATATAATATTGTAGATGGTATTCCTTGTGTGAGAATGATTTTAAAAAAGGTGGAAATTCTACTTTTTTTACTGTTTTACGGTCTTACTTTCAGTAACATTACTATCAAGTAGTAAAAGAAGTATCCAAGAGTATTCCATAGCAGTATCTGAGAAGTATTGAATTGACTAGTGTTGCAAGAAAAACATTTGATGTTCTAATCCTTTCCTCTCTGCATTTTTCAGACCAACATGAACTCACAATGAAAAGTAAAATAAAAAAAAAAATTGTATTACACATTCTAACTTAGCTTTTCTTTCTGAAAATGTCCAAACGAAGCAAAAAACATTTTGAGCTTATTTTAATGTACAGAAAAACTGGAAAATATTAATTTTAATATGCTTATGCTTTAGAAAACAGAAATAAAATAAAAAGCCAGCATTTTAATTGGAAGAAGGCATGACTGGGGAATTTTTGAATTCTCAAAATTTCCTGTGGTGTTTCAAAATAGAAGTGGACACCAAAGCATTTCTTTGAAGTGCAATTTGAAGGATTTACTGTATATGACCCAATACCTGAATTAAAATACTTTGTCACACCTGAATTAGTTTGCTTCTGTTTAACAGAATAGAGGAAACTCAGTGATAATTTCTTGCAGTGGATTAACTAAATTTGTGCATAAAAGAACAATAATGATAATCTCCCCAGGAATGTGGCATTTCTTGGCTTAGAAATCATACTGCTTGTTTTTTTCCTTAAGGATTTCTACCTCTCAAGTAATTATTCATTGCCAGTTGTGACAGTGGCTGTAAATGATGACTGGCTGGGCTCTAGGCACTATTCACAGTCTTTTCCAATTAGTATGCTTTCCCTTTCCACTCTAATGTAGCCCTAGTAACATTTCTTCTAAAAGAAGACAACTTGACACTGCAAATCTGGTGAGAGGACCTTCTGTGCATTTGTTTTCACTTGTCAGAGTGATTTTTACAGTCCATGTTCAAAGTCTCAGCCATCTACATGGCCTGCTGTGGCACAGATCAGTATTCCTGAGCATAGCTAACAGAATCACATATAAAGAACAATCTTCCATCATTTTATTAAATAATGTAATAGTAGCACAATCTTCTTTCTTAGTTGTCTTTTTTTATTCTCCTCCAGGGATGCTTTCATAAACCTCCTATCAGTGATTCTAAGTCTACATAACACTAGACAGCCGTGTGGCTCTCCACTTTTAATGTGATTTTGAAGGCAGGCTCTGGAAAGTTGATAACATATTTCATGACCTTCATGTCTGGAAGCAGTTCCCCTGATTGAAGTCATACAAGTTCAGCTAAGTTGGAGTGTGTTGTAAATATTTATCTGGCAGTCTGACATATAAAGTTGTTCTGAAATTACAAAGTACATTCCTGTCTTTCATGTATTATTACCACTTTTTTTTTCAATACACTTGTGAGTGATATTATTTAGAGAACCTTCTATAAGTGACTTATCATTGCTTGTTAAAGTTCTCACACTCTGTTGTAAAGTCACTTTTTTAGGATGGTAGCTCTTGAGTTGTATCACTTCCCTATCTTTTAAAACATAAATGTGAGATTATTTCAGAAGTGCAACAAGAATTTATGCAGTGAGGTAAGCATTATTGGCACATTTCATTTTAGATCTTGTTCTGTGGCACTTACTTCCACATAGGTCTCCAGATGCTTTCTATTCCAGGCAAATCTATGGTGTTGACAACTTCTCTAATCATTAGGCAGTTTGTCATTACCTATCAAATAATTATATATAAAGTAATATACATAAAGATATTGTTCCCTGAGAGATAATTAATTCTGGTCCAACTTCTTTGCTACTCCCATTTTTATTTTTTTTAACTTATCTCTAAACCTTTTTTTTTTTTTTTTTGTTATATATATATGTATATTTATATATATATATACATTATACAAGGTACTTCATCTGAAAGGCACAATTTTCTCTTTACAGAGACGTAAGACAGGTTCGATAAAGTCACCGTTAGGATGAATTGAGCACTGCTGCCAAGCTCACGGTTGGAGCTCCTTTCAAGTCCTTTCCTAAGTCTATTTTGTGAGGCATCTAAATGTGCTTAAAATGCAAACTGCTTCTCTGAGTTTGTGAATAGGTTTTTTGAGCAGAGGAAAAACAGTGTTGAGTTGCAATAACTTCAGATCAGCTTCCTGACACTTTGTTTTTTGAGGCCAGAAGCTCTTGCCAGCCCCTCAAGTGCCAGACGTTTTGAAAACTTTGTCACTGCTAACTCTGAGAATGCAGTTACTGACTGTGGTGTGCTGTTCTCTGAGTGTTGCAAGGGAAGGTAGTTTATTCCAATAATATTTGGAAGAAATCTCTGCAATATATATGAAAAAATTTGACTTATAAAATGGGTTTTTTCTAAGTATTTTTTTTTAACTGTTGATTATTCAGAATAATTATTTAAATGCCACATAAGCCAGTAATTATTCTTAGAAGCCTGCCTCATACTGAACTGAAAGCAGAGTTTCTTCAATGCTGACTGGTAGCAAAATACATACTATTCTGGAAATGTTAGGAGAGAGTACTAACACATGAAATATTACTAGAATATTTCTGTTACTTTACTTCAAGGCATTATCTTTTGCCATTAATGCAGCTGCAACCTAATTCTTTCCCAATGCACAAGGAAAAATTGCATGACTAACTTGAAAAAAAACCCCGCAAAACAAACAGCAACCCACCCAAACAATAATTCTCTGTAAAAAGAGCATAAATTCCCCCATTATAAATTTAAAACTGATTTTAAAAGGTCAAATATCTCTACAACAATTTAAGGTTTATGTTTCTAAAGATATCAAATTAGCTGATTGTTTTATGGTAACTCATTGTGCAGAAAACTGAGGACTTCCCTTTTTTTCATTTGCCTTTGGACTGACAGGGAAGCACATAGCTGCAGAAATGAGCTAGTTTTTTTAAGATATGAAGAAGTAAGTGACGATTAACATTATTGAAGGGTCTCTGAATGTCACTTATGGGCTCTGAAAGCAATGCTGTGTTTTGTGCCCAAATCCAAAGGGATGGCACAGAACTGTTTAGAGAAACAGAATAAAAAAGCCTAAAAAAGTGACACATGACAAGGGGAATGTGGAAAGCAATAGTGAGTAACCATAGTGAGCAACTTGCTATCTGTAGCTCAGAATGGTTGGGCAGACTGGCAACTCATCCCTACACCTACGGTAACTAGGAAAACAGTGAAAAAAGAAGTTTGAAACTCTTTCCTGTTTCATTTAACAGTAGCAAAATAGGTACTTCTGAGACAGTATCGTGATTCTGGACTGATGAATAATAATTTCATTTGGTGTTTTCCACTCTTTCTGCACTCGAGGTATTGCTGTTCTGGATTGTTAGGCATGCCAAGAAAATCTAAATAAAACCACTTACTGATACATATGTAAATAGATAATTTTGGACCACTTAAGAGATATTGCCTCTGGGAAGACATAAGATCCAATAAAGAATTTGGCTCTTTTCCTAGTTGTCATTCAATACATTCACAAGAAAATCATGTTTTGAATAAAACCACCAACTTTTAATTAATTACGCAGGTAAAATAGCTCCTAAACTTAAATGAAAAAATGCTGCTTTTTCAACACTAGCATAAATTGTAGTTATTTTGTATTTAAGGTCCAGGTTCGGTAAAATACTTGAGTCTACAGAAATGTGTCTTCAGGAATATCCCTGCTAAAAAACAGCGGGACTGAAAAAAACCCAGTGTGTAATAACTTGCTGCCTATAGCTTTATAAAAATTGTGCATTACCAAGGTACATATAGTCATCTATGATGGCTGATTCCACCACTTACTAGCACAGTTCTCCATCTAGGTATCTTGTGCTGATCATCAGTTTCATACTTGATCAGCTTACTGGTGTTAGAAGAAGTGAGTGGTGGAGGAGTGAAGTGTGGGAATTGACTGCAATATGTGACCCAAACCAAGAAAAACCACTTGTACAATCCAACCAAACTTGTGATCTCATATGAGTAAGAGTAGAGACTTTACACTCTAATTTATATCTTCAAGAGATTCAACATGTTATTGATTTAGTGTTTGGTGGCAGTTAAACTTTTCATGAAGGTATCATTAGATAGCATAAACAGAAGCATGCTAACAATACCACAAACTGAACTGGAATGGTTTGTATTGACCTTATATGCAAGAGAGATGTGACTTAATTGAAGGTATGTGTAAGGAAGACTTCCCATGAAGTAGCCAAATGTTAAAAATGAAAATTTAAAGGTTGGAGCTTAGTGTTCTGCTTTTGGCACTGTATCACAGTACTGATAAGGGATTTTTGTCTAGTCTCTAACTCTCCTATATTTTTCCTGTGCCTTTCATTACCAAGTTACGCTGTGGTTTTATTATCTCTCTTACAGGGCTTACAAAGTGTTTTGCAACTCTCTGGAGAATAAATCAATAATGTAAGTTTAAAGTTATAAGCTTATTACGGTATTTATGTAATTTTACCCATTTATTTCAACAATAAAAATCCCTACAGCACAGTGCTAAATATTTTTAGCTGAACTAGTAGATATCATATGACACATAGAGTATGCTTATTGCTGTGGTTCATATCTATTTCACTGAAAATATCTGATGCTGTGTTTTGTCAAAAGCAGATGGAGGCAGTTTGATCCAACTAGGTGATTCCTGTGCTGGAAAACCTAAGAAGAGTCTGATCTGAATGTGTATGTTTGGTGGCCCTGCTAGGCAGGGGGGTTGGAACTACATGATCCTTGAGGTCCCTTCCAACCCAGGTGATTCTGTGTGATTCTGTGATCTGTGAGTTTCATGCCATGGTGGGGAAGCCTAATACAATAGATGACTTTCTTGGTGTTTTGTGACTGTTATTCCATTCCTCGGTATTTCAGTTCAGGCGCTTTGCAGAAGAGTAACACAAAAGATGCATCCACTAAATACACACTTCATTTGCATCTGAATATATGTCATGTAACAATATGAAATTCTATGATTTTATGATTTAATTTTTTTTATTTATTTCAAGTAGTCACTGAAGTACAAATATTTTTCCTAGGTGGATTTGTGTGTGATTCATTACAGGATGAGTATTTAATAGTAAAACTTTTCTTTCTTTCTTTCTTTCTTTCTTTCTTTCTTTCTTTCTTTCTTTCTTCCTTTCTTTCTTTCTTTCTTTCTTTCTTTCTTCCTTTCTTTCTTTCTTTCTTTCTTTCTTTCTTTCTTTCTTTCTTTCTT
>NW_024884253.1:16691770-16829458 GCF_019232065.1 Centrocercus urophasianus
TTTCTTTCTTTCTTTCTTTCTTTCTTTCTTTCTTTCTTTCTTTCTTTTTTGACAATTTGTCTAGTCATGAGATTTCAAGTATTTGGACATGAAATAATATGGAATCCTTTCTGGATCATGCTAATTTAAAATTAGTAGTTCACTGATTTATTCAGGAATTCTATTGTTTAAAGCTAAATCTAATGCCTTCTGCTCATATCAGTCTTTTAGCTGAAGGTGTTTTACCACTAAAACAGAGGTTATGGAGAGGAATTAAATAAAGGCATCAAACTGAGTGTATAATTTGATATTCCTCAAGAGAGGCATGTTTTACCTACTTCATAAGTACAAGAATATGCATCTTTCTTTTCCAACAGAGGTGAGCTCTTGGGGTATTTCAGACATACAGAATTATATGTTTTATTATGGTGTGCTTTTCCTTTGCTGCCATTTGCTATCCCATGCTTTTACAGTTGCAGGGCTTGCTTAAACTGTTCTATCATATATCAGTGGTGCCATTATACTCCAGTCTTGTTGTATATGGCACAAAATTGCTTTATTCTTAAAGAGAAAAGGAAAAGAAGAATATTAGACTCAACTGCTTACGAACTTCAGATGTTGAAACATTGTTATATTAGAAACAAAAGAGTGTGAAACCTACCTCAGAGATGATGCTGTTGATTTGAATGTGTGATCAAGTGGATCCTGATGTCAGTAGCACTCCTGCGAATTACAGGCAACAGTGACTCGGAGCAAACTTATTTCCTCTTATTTAAGAACTGCAACCAGCTTTACCTGCAGCAATATATTGGCATTATTCTTTTGGAAAAAAAAAGATACTGTGCTTATGACTTTATTTCTGGTAGTAGTGTAAGTACCTTGTTACTAAAAGAAACATCTTCTGATAGTAAAAAAAAAAAAAAAAAAAAAAAAAAATTCACAGATACTTAGTAAAGCTAAACAACTTATTAAAGATTTGATGTAACTTTAGTAATGTTTTATTCATGTCTTCAATTCTTAGCACTGGTGGGGTAATCTGCTAAGAAGAAGGCTTATATGTTGCTCTTCAGTTCTTTTAACAATTTTAAAACATATTCCATCTTTAAATCAGCAGTTTTGTTACATTTTGAAACATAACAGAGATCTGAGATTTACAACAATGTAGGTAAGGACTCATTTTCAGTAGAAGAAAACATAATCTGTTTTTCCTCTGTACTTCCTGAGAACCTGTCCCAGCTGGATCTTAGATGTGGTATCAATCACTATGAACTGTGCTTGTTGTGAAATAAGGTGCTGATCAGCCTGTTTTGGAAGTCTTGATTTAAACATCCAATTTCATCAGTGTACACAAGTTTCCATGCACAGATTAACACGTGTAGTCCCAGAGTTGTACTTTATAATCTGATCAGTACTCTGAATGGAGGAAGGTAGCCATGGCTGCCTGCCTCTCCATGAGCAGGTTGGCCTGAACAGATTTTGCCAAATACAATAAATGTTGCCTTGAACTTCACAGTTATTGCTCAAAAAACATTACTGACTCTGGCTGTCCTACAATTTACTTCTGATGACCACATTACATACTCTCTATTTTGCTTTGCTTGTAGCTATGGTAAGTCTTCTCCAATGTTGTTTTTTTTCCCTCATTTTCATGTGACTTACAGATATGCTTCTCCCTGGACTCTGGAAATGCAGCTGTGAGATGGAGAGACGTATACATGTGGTTCATCAGTGGATGATGAGAAATCAGTACATGGTTTTCATTATTTTGTGGTGATTAAAATTCTCATGTTCTTCCTGCAAGGAATGGCTTTGAGGTGTGTAGAAAAATCATCATCTGGGTGGTGTTGAGTGAGATGAGTTTTTTTACGGGTGAAATTTTAGTCCCATCTTACAGAAAATGAAAACTGGGGCTATCCTTTACAATATTAGAGGGCTGTGGGATAAGGCTGTCACAATGGCTGGTTCTGTTGGTTCCGCCAAAAATAACTTTGAGGGTTAAAAGAATTAAAATACTAACTTACCCAGAGAAAGAAAAATAATCTGCTGTTTCTACAAACAGCCTCTCACTGTCTCTCTGCAGCTGCTGAGGCAGTACTCAGTAGAATTAGAAATAGGTCTTAGTTGTATTAAAGATCACATGAAGATATACTGGGGAGTCTCCTCTGAAATAGGAGGCTGATTCCTTATAGTATGTTTTACAAACAGAGACAAATTATTTATTATTGTGCAGCTTCTGAAAGATTTAATGGAACTTCTTACAGATATTTAGATTTAACTGGAGAACATGTGAGGTTCATAAAGAATAATTTTTTAATGTGTTTGGAGCTGGATGAAGATTTAAGTGCTGAATGCTGAGGTGTTTCTTATCTGTTTCATTATAATGATCTACATTTTTTAGTGCTGCTGCGTTGGTGATATCTGAGTAAGAAAATATGCGTTTCTTCTTCATATGATATGTGTATTATTTATTTTCATTCTGTGTTAGTACATGTACTTTTAGTGGTATGAATGAGAATTTGGAAGCTAGCATGAAGTGAGGAAGAGATACAGCACAACCTAGCACTGCAATTAGCAGTGCTTATTGTTTCTGTCCACTGCTCCTCTCCTGCAATAGAGATGGGTAATGCTTGAATGAAATGCATGGACAAAATTAACCTGTTCCAGACAGTGAGCAATGCAACCACTGGAATTTTGCAAATGTTACTTCAAATGGCTGTTATGTTTTATTTCTTAATGCTTAACTGTCTCACTGAAATAAATATATGATACACTGTGACACTCCATCTGTGAATCTGTCTGCGTCTGGAGTTTTTCCCAGGACCTCCTTGAAAGAAAATTTCTTTTATGTCAAGGGATTCTGTCTCATTATATAGCTCTAAATATTGGAAATATATTCACCAAATGACCATATGTCATGATATCCCATCATTACTATCTAACAGATGGTTTCGTGCAAAATCTAGTTGTATGATTTCTATTAAATCCAGTTATAAGCACGAGCTAATGAAAACTGTGTCTTGAGAGGCCTAAGGAGTGCTTTCTAAAATCAGATTGAGGTTTAGGTAGACTTATTGCTGAGGTGGCTGAGCGTTTTGACATGGGGCCACACAACCACTACACTGAAGGCAGGAGTTTGCTTCTCTCCCTGCTCCCTGGCTGGTGCAGTGGAAGCTTTTCCACCTGCATTGGAGACAGAGGGATTTGTACTGCCATGTTTTTGTGGTTTGGAAACTATTGGAGAAAAACTGTGACTAAAAATCTCTTAAGAATGATGTAACGTAGAAATTGTATTGAACTTTGCTACAGGAGAAAGACTCAAATCTAAGGGTGAGGTCAATGGAGCAGAGAGTTCAAGAGGAAAAAGAGGAGTACCAATAGCAGTGGCCAACAACAAGGGCTTCTTTTTGCCTTATTCTGAATAGAAATATAAAGTATAGGCACAGAAGATGGCATAGTATAGGTTACCATTTCCACTAGTCCTATTCCCATCAGAGCAGTGGTTTCTGTGTTGCTGTAGGCAGTAACCTCAAGCTGATATTAAAGGCTTCTACAAACATACAAAAAGAAACAATATTTACATAATTCTGTACTCCCTGTACTGTGATCAACTCTGTGCTGATCTGATTTTTCCATGCAAATCAAAATCTACTGCAGTCCAATAGCTGTTCTTTTACTGTCTCATTCAAACTATTCCACAATCTGCAGTTTCTTCCCACGAAGATCTGCTGTGATATCTATTCAGTTGTAGCATGCACACAAATCATCCGTGTCTCGTATCTACATAGGCAGCTTCTATCTCATGGTGAATCTGGAGATTATGGAAGCACAGGAATGTTTCTCCACTGCTGTTCATCACTATTTTTAGATCTCTCTGGTTTTTCAACTCCATGCTTGGACCCACATCACTCTTGAGCTTTTTAAAAAATTCCTGCAGCCCGGACAATCTTTAAAGGTTCTAACCTGTTAGATGTGGCTGACTTCCAGGAAGTTATGGCAAGGCATTGTTCAGGGCATGAAAAATGTCCTCTGAGGTGGAAATAAGCACTCCAGGGGGAAAAGAGTGTCACTTCCCTGTAAAGAAATCATCACTCTTTCCCAGACTTTCTGAAAGCCTGTGAAAATCAGGATATTGTATCTAGAATTGGCACAGTTTGCAGATCAGTTTGTGGAATCCAGGAGTCAGATGTGGCGTGGGAGGCATCAGTCAAAGGGGAGCTTAGGACACTGGGTTGAAAAGATTGTTTTCAGGTAGAGATTGGGGACAGAAATCATAAGTGAACTTCTTTGTGAATGTAGGAAAGAAATGACTGTGTTACAGCACTCCAACTTTAGGAGTTCCCTTCCAGGAAGGGAAGGGTGGGGAGCTGGTGCAGCTCTACAGTCTTGCTTTTGTAGCTTTGATCCTCACAGCAGTGCAGGCATGTTAACTTGCAACCTGTGGCCCCAGCTAACACTGCCACCCCCTGCCCTGCCCCATGCTATAACGGTGGCAGCTCTGACCACCAGGCAGCCCATACCTGGATGTGCACCCATCACTCACAACAACAAAACTGTCAGTGTGCCATTAACACAGTCTGGGCTGAAATCAGAGCAAGGGGAGGGTGATGCGAAGTGCTAATTCAACTTATTGAAAATAGTTCCATACATTTTGTTACGTTGGTTGAACACAGTAGTAAGAACAGTGAAAAATACTCAGCTGTGCTTTCCTTTCTGATAAAGGAATTTGAGAATTCGAGATTGCTGAAAAAAAAAGTCAATTTGCATTTGTGACTCCATTTTCAGCTGACATAAATATATTACCTGCAAATTTTCAAGTAGAATATATAGAGTTGCAATTAGATATTCAAATAAGAATGTAATCATATCATATGCCTTTACCAGATGTTTATAAGACCTCTCTTACGAGAGAAAGATACCCGAGTTCATAATCACGCCTTATTCGTGTCGTTGCTTTTTGGCAGTATGCACATTTGTGAATAATTATTGTGAAGCTCTGAAACCAATAGTCATCTCAGTTGTGAATCCAAGCTCCTGACAATCCATAGCCAAAGAGGAAGTGGAGGACAAGAGGATGCTCAGGGGAGACCTTATCACTCTACAACTACCTGAAAGAAAGTTGCGGCAAGGTTGGTGTTGGCCTCTTCTAGGTAACAGAGAGAGAAAGGCCTCAAGTTGTATCAGGGCAAGTTCAGGTTGGATATTAGGAAAACTCTCTCCTTTGAAAGATTGGTGAGGTACTGGAACAGGCTGCCAAGGAGGTGGTGTAGTTACTGTCCTTGGAGGTGCTCAAAAGAAGTGTAGATAGGGCACTGAGTGATGTGATTTAATGAACATGGTGATGATGGGCTGATGCTTGGACTATATGATCTTAGTCTCTTTTCTAACCTTGGTGATTCTATCATTCGATGTCTTTCTGATTATGTGAAGTACAGGAAGAACAACATTGTTTCAGAGGTCACTGGCAAACATCTTGAAAGCTCACTTCAAATAGCAGCCACTGCCATTAAACCAGACTGATTTCATTAGTTTCACAGTAACAAGGTCAAATATCTGCTCTGAAGGTAACGTCTGTTGTTTTATGATGTTGGTTCATGACATCAGAAGATGGTGGTGGTATGGCAGAAATGGTTGAACCTTCCTGCTAATTATCTGTTACACGTTGTTGCATGTAACAGATGGCAGCAGAGGGGCACTCTGACAAAATGGCATCCATGGAAGTACATATGAAGCAAAAGTGTGGAATTCAATTCCTCAGTGCAGAAGACATTGCACCCACAGGCATTCATCAGTGCTTGCTGAATGTTTATGGAGACCAAACTGAGGGTGTGAGCACGGTGAGGTGGTGGGTGATGCATTTCTGCAATGATGACAGTGAGTGTGTCACCTGGCGTAGGTTTTGACAAGTGCAGCATGCAGGCTCTTGTTCATTGCTGGTGAAAATGATTAGCTAATGGTGATGACTATGTTGAAAAATAGTGTTTAGTAGCTGACAATTTGTTCTATCAGAATTACCAAGCTCATTTTCTTTGTTGTAGTTTCCATGAAAATAAATAGGAGGCATTACTTTCAAAGTGATCTACATATATATACAGCCCAAGAAAATTCCTTTTCACTCAGTGTGGCCCAAGCAAGAAAAAAGGCTTGATACCATGCTGTAGTGGCTATGACTGTAAAATCACCAGAGTTCAAACTTTATGTTGTTGTGTGGAGTCTTCTCAAAACAAGGTCTAAGAATACCTTTCCTGTAAATTCTGACACCATAAGTCAGGTTGTACATCCAAGCATTTAAATTACAGGTAAAAGAAAAGAAGCGTAAAACATACAACAGGCCACTGTAAGCCAAAATTATTTTTCAAATAGAGCACTGATGCTGTGTTTTACCTTTAGCCATGAAGTCTGAAAGCAGATGCTAGATACAGTATTTTCCTAAATATGTAGAAGAAAGACCTAGCTACAAGATTCAAATGGAGAATTCATTTAAAAAAAAAAAGGCTACTTTCATACTTGTTTCCATCAATGGTTTTGCATTATTTTTCATTTGGAGCACATGCCTTATGAGGAGCAGCTGAGGGAGCTGGGATTGTTCAGTCTGGAGAAGAGGAGGCTCAGGGGAGACCTCACTGCACTGTACAAATTCCTGAAGGGAGGCTGTGGTGAAGAGGGGTTTGGCCTCTTCTCCCAGGCAACGAGCAGGACACGGGGCAATGGCTGCAAGTTGTATCAGAGGAGGTTCAGGTTGGACATAAGGAAGAACTTTTTCTCTCAGAGAGTAGTCAGGCACTGGAATGGCTGCCCAGAGAGGTGGTGGAGTCACCGTCCCTGTGTTCAAGACGCATCTGGACAACGTGCTGCATGATGTGCTTTAGTACTAGTGGTGGCAATGGTGATGAGGAGACGGTTGGACTAGACGATTTATAGGTTGTTTCAAACCTTGTGATTCTGCAATTCTATGATTTAAAACTAAAATAATGGACTAATTATATAAATGTGACCAAACTCCTAACTTCTATCAAGTCAATTTCTCAATAATTTAAATTTTAAAATTAAACATGGATCTTCTTTATTCTTAAAATATAAACAATGCCAACCTGATTTTTCCCCCATTTTCTTACATGTTTTAACAAAACATTTCTGCATTCCAATAAACTTGTAAAAGAATAAAAATACTGCATTAAAACACTCATTATTCCCTTGAAGTCCACAAGTACATCTTCAACTGTCTACATTTTCAAGAATCAAAAGCATACATTTCCTCATATGCTGAGGAATGAAGCTTCTATTTTTCTAATAGAATTAACTTTTCAGGATAGGATATATTCCTGAGAACAGATGGGACATCAGACCTGGCCAGTTTGTACATTCTGGGTACAGCCACACCTCTTATTTTCTAGGAAAATTTCATAGAATCTATGTAATGCTTATACAGAAAAAATCTTCACAATTAACTACCTGAGAAGTTTTCAATAGATATAATTATACGTGCGTAATGTTCCTGCAGTGACCCTTAGTTCTGCAAGACACTTTATTTTACAGTTAGTTCTCTATGCTTCAGACAATGCATCCACTTTTTTTTCTATCTGTTCACTTCACTGTCATTCATTCTGATTCTCGTATGCTTCTTCTAAAGGTATATTGCAAATAAAAGTAAGAAATCCTCAAAGAATTGTGTATATTGAACTGGCAACCCTGCAGCAGACTTATGTTTGAAATACCCTTTAGACTGAAATAGTAGGCATCTAAATTGATATCTACAAAGACAATATCTTCTTGTTTATGGCTCACAGACTGCCAAAGAAAATACTACATTCTCACAGTGCAGTCTAAAAAGTCTCCTGGTGCTTGCAAAAAAAATTAGACAAAGACGGTTAGAAAGTTTGACATTTGCTTGCAATGGAAATGAAAAATTACAACTGTCTCTAGGGAAAAAAGAACCCGTTATGAATTCAATTTCAAATGGACTACAATATTTGGTTAAAAAAATTATAAATTATATTCATAATCACCCCATGAATGCAGATTTTTATATTTTTGACATATTTAGAAATGTTGTGTCTTAAAATATCTCTTTTCTCGTGATGTTATTAATTATATAAGTATGCTTTTGTATTAGGTTTTCCTTTAAATTTATTTTGCCAATTTATATTATTTTATTTTGTTTTTCCATCTTACTGTGAAGATGAACTCCTGACATATGGCTTATTTTATTTTTTCTCTTCAGTGCCTCTTGTTCAGTATTTTCATAGAAACGTAGAAGTGGAAAACAAGATGAGCTCTCAGCATAATTCAAGCTGTAGCCTGTTTCTCATATCCGAATAGCATCTTGGCTGCATTCTGTTGCAATAATAAAACAGCTGCTATTCTCAACTGTATTGAATGAGACACCTTGCTTTCTTGTTCCAAGTATTTCTTCCCTTGTTTGTTGTTACAATTGAGCAACTTTTTACATTGAATCAAGGCATCAAATTGCTTTAGGATGGCAGATGAGATGCTTTGAAGGAGAAATGAAAAGGAAACACTTAAAATGTTGATAAAAGCTTTTATTTAGAATGGTTAAAAAACATTAAAAAAATAATAAATAAAATGTATGGGAGCTGTGATTTAGAAACTGCCAAAACCCAGAGGAGCTTGTTTCTGGAACAGTTTGGAGCATTTGAGGGCTGAGAACAGCAAAGGCTCAGCTGTGCTGAGAGCTGGGATTCATGTGGCACCCACTTTCCCAAGGAGATGGCAAGAGATTCTCTCATCTCCAATGGGAAGACATTGAAATATATTCCTACGGCCTATGTAATTCTTCTTTATTTCAGTATCTATTTCATGAGAAAAGTGTTTTCCCTAATGAGCTCTCCTGGGGAGGTAGTTGTTTCATCTGTCTTCAATGTACAAGAAACTTTCTTCTCAATGCACTTCACTATAAAGGTCACTCATAACATCTGTATGCTCATGCTATAGTTTATTGGGCTTCTCTGTGTGTACCTTATTAGTGTAGATTACTGCTAAAACTGAAGTCGACATCACTGGCTAGCCCACAACACAGCAAGTCTGATTGAAAAAAGAAAAGTATCCTAGTTTACAGCTTGTTTTCCTCAGAGTGAATCTACAATGTCATTGCTTTGTAATAATAAATGAGAAGATCCCATGTGAGGCTTAGTTTAAATTTTAAGATTGCACTCAAAAAAGATTTCTGATATGCAATGTAAAACATCTACTTTTCTAACCAAATGTTAATGACAAGCTTCAATACATCACTCTCAAGTTCTAAAGAGTTCAAGGGAAATTTGCTGAGCTGTTTCCTTTCAGATGCAGATCAGTTGTAGTTCTGACTTTAAGAGTTCACCTCAAGATTAGACTGTTATAAATCTGGAGATCATTTTGAGTTCTTGGTGTCAACTGATATGACAATTGTCACATAAATAATAAAAAAGCCCCTCCATTTCAGTTCCCTTACTATTAGAATTTAGTATTAACCATGTATAAATACAGCTGTAGTATTTTCCAGATTCTAGAAAGCTTTATGTTTTAACATGAGAGAGTATGGATACATATCCAAAAGTGTATACAAAATGCAGTGTTTTTTATATCACTGTATTAGCAAATCTGTGTAGAAAAAATAAACTAGTATACAAACAAATAAATAAATAATACCATAAGCTTCATTTTACTGATTTATTGGTGCACTTACTCTCTAAAACAATACAATTTTCCTTCTCTTGTCCAAAATAACCACAGAATCATAGAATCATAAAATATCCCGAGTTGGATGGGACCCACAGGGACCATCAAGTGCAGCTCCTGGCTCCACACACGACCACCCAAAAATCCAACCCTAAGACTGAGAGCACTTTCTAAATGCTTCTTGAGCTCCAGCTCCAGCAGCTCGGTGCCACAACCGCTGCCCTGGGTAGCCTCTTCTGTGCCCGCTGCCCTCTGGTGAAGAACTTTTCCCACTATCCAATGGGACTCTCTCCTGACACAGCTCCATGCTGCTCCCTTGGGTTCTTGCTGTCACTGGAGAGAGTAGATTAGTGCCTGCCCTCATGAGGAGCTGCAGCCACCATGAGGCCTTGTCTCGCTCCAATTTATAGGAGGGAGATGAGGTTCTTTAATATCTGTATACCCGGTGTGAGATTAAGAAACAACGGTTCATATGTTGTTGCATACAGTTTATTACCAAAACGTGTCAGGGAGACGGGGAAGGGAAGGAGTGCGATAGAAAAGATGGAAAAGAAGCAGGAGTTGCGTGAAGCGGGGAGAGTCACCAGCAGGATCCAGCAGCGGTCCCGTTGCACGGTGTTTGAAGGTCCCAGGCAGACGCAGCAGAAGACGGGGAGTAGCAGCGTGGCCGGCCTTGGGCAGCAGGCAGGTAGACGAGGAAGTCGAGGAGCCAATTCTTGAAGCAGCAACAGCGGTCAGGCAGCAGGCTCAGGAGAGTCCGACAGTATGCAGGAATCACCTCAATCTTCTGGAATCCCTCTGTTCTTCACGAGGAATCTGTTGTCAGAAACCTCTGTTCTTCTTCAGGAATCTGTTGTCAGAAACCCCAGTTCTTCATGAGGAATCTGTTGTCAGAAACCTTATTCTTCATGAGGAATCTGTTGCCAGAAACCTATCCTCATGGTTTTCAGTTCCTCTTTTATCCTTCTTGTTCTCCTGCCTACGTGACAAGGATGGGCCTTGAGCAAGAGTCATTGAGTACCCTCTAAGATGGCCATCATCCTGAGATAGGTCCACACAAAGGAGCACTTCTCAGCTATTTAGCTGCAGTTCATCTCGCTCTCGTCGCCCCATCTGCATTCCCCCGGACAAAGGATTTCACAACCTTTGCCTAGGGCTTGCCTGGCCTTGTCCATCTGTGTCCTTAAGAGAAAGGTTTTCACGGTCCTTGCTCGGGACTTGTCTGGACTTGAACAAGTCCATCGGTGTTCCCAGCAAGCTTTGAGACACAGACGTTGACAGAATAATATCTTACAGAGTAATATCTTACAGGCCTCCCTTCATCCTCTTCTTCTCAGGGCTAAGCAAACCAAGAGACCTCAGTTGCTGCTTGTAACTCTTCCATTCTAGACCACTGACCATTTTTGTAGACCTCCTTTGGACATCCTCTAACAGTTTTTCTTACTGTTTTACTGTGGTGAGGCCGTATCAGTGCACTGCAGAATGGGACAATCCCTTCTGTAACCCACATGACTGCTGGTCCTGATGCATCTTGGGATACAGTTTCCCTTCATGGCTGCCTGGGCACACTGTTAACTCATGTTAAATGTCAGTCTGAAAAAATTTGAACAAGACAGGTAGAGTAAATTAAATGAAGAGGATGCTTGCCTGTGAAAACTTTTGCTCCTAAATTACATTAATTGTTCCAAAAATAATGAATCCTGTTTACTTCCATGGAAAATATAACAGATGTAAATAGCATAATAACACTGTTGGATAGAGCAAATTCTAAGCTGCTAAATACTATTTTCCAGCAAAGACACCACCACTAGCTATGCATTTTTGCCTGTGATGAACAAGAGCATGCATGCCATGCTTGTAATAATCTCTACTGCTGGAGGTATCTCATGGTTGCCACAGCCTTGCTGTGCTCACATCCTCTGTTTACACTGGTCTCCATGAACATTCAGTAAGCTTCATTGAATGTCAGTTGGTGCAATTTATTTCTGCGTCGAGGATTTCAATTCCACACCTTTTCTTTGTATGCACTTCCATGTGAGACACCATTTATCAGATTTCCCCTCTGCTGCCATCTATCACACAGCAACAGAAGTAATGGGATATTGGTGGGAAGGATCAACCTGTACTGCCAATATTCATCTGTGATGTTGCTGGCCAACTTAGTAAAATAGGAGGCATTACTTTCAGAATAGTCCTCATATATCACAAAAGAATATCTTCATTAAAACCCGAAGTGTTGTGACTCTCTTGGGAAAGGTATAACAAAATTCCCGACAGTCAGGCAGCTTTCCAAGCAGTCACGGATAATGAAGCAGAGCTTGACTATGACAAAAGAAAAGTTATATGATTTGATTAAAAATTAATGAATAGAACAGGTCAGTTCCATATAAATAAAGATACTTTTTAAAATGCCATATATGTAGGACTAAGATAAACACTTTATATATTACATATAATATAGTACTTTGAAGTTCACCTGGTTTGGGAACTCCCTGTAACAAAAAAGGGACAAAACACTGAGCTATCTCGTATCCTATCTATATACTACTTCACTCCCATGTTTGAATATTTGCTTATTTTCAGCAGAATACAGCTAGCAGAATCTTATTTCAGATTTTGTCACCTTCAACATTTCATGCCAAGGTTGAGCTAGTATTCTGTGCTGTACTTCCACTCAATCTGCACATAAACTTACTCATTAAAGTAAGATTTTTTTTTCCCCTGTAAGTGAACTGAACCTTTACTCAATAATCCTTGTTAGTTTCTCTGTTTTCAAGACTGATGTTAAAGTGGCAGCCCCGGACTTTAAAATGGCAATTCAATCTAGAATGCTAGAACAGCTGAGGCTGGCAGTGCCATCTGGATCCCTCTGAACCAATCCCTGCTCCAGCAAGGACACTAAGAGCAGGGATCCCAGGTCCATGGTCAGGCAG
Source organism: Centrocercus urophasianus (assembly GCF_019232065.1). NCBI lineage: Eukaryota > Metazoa > Chordata > Aves > Galliformes > Phasianidae > Centrocercus > Centrocercus urophasianus. Next base: position 16,704,355 of record NW_024884253.1, read on the forward strand.
CTTCTCAGTATCTCCAAGGAGGAGACCCTACAGCCTCTGTAGGCTGAACAGTCCAAGTTCCCCTTATATTGTCCTTGCAGGAAAGATGCTTCAGTCCCTTCATCACCTTTATGGCTCTTTGTCTCTCCTGTACTGAGGAGTCCAGCACTGGACTCAGCAAATAGTGGGTTTACTAATGCCAATGAAAGGAGAAGGATCACCTCCCTCAACATGCTGGCCAGGATACTATTAGCTTTCATTGCAGTGAGGGCGAGCTGCTTACTCACATTCAGCTTGGTCCACCAGGACACTCAGATCCTTTTCCAGCTGCTCACCCACACATTCCTCTAGTGTATTTGCTACTCCTCTCATATTATTGTCTTCAGGCTTGCCAAAGATACATGTCCCATCATGCATGGGGCATTCATTAGTAAAGATGTTAAATAGTATTTGACCCAGTTTTGGCTTCTAGTTGCCAGCCTCCAACTAGATTTTTTTGTTGTTGTTCCACTGATCACCCTAAGGGTCCTGTTAACTAGTTTTCAATCCACTTTCTTCACTCACCGCCCATCCAGCCTATACTTCATCAGCTTCTCTATGAGCCTTACCCTTGGTATGAGGGCAGCTTTGAAAGTAATGTCTCCTGTTTTATTATTTTGATCCATGACATAAGAAGCAGGTATTGGTAGTATGGCAGTAGAGATTGAACTTTCTCAATAGTGTTCTATTAAATTAATTGGCCACTGTAGAAGAAACAAATACATAACAGAGAATGGGCCAGAAATGCACGATGAAATCACTGAAAATATGACTATGAAAATGTTTTATCAGGAAATAATTCAAAGGTTATTGAATTATCATAGAAAATAGTCTGTCGTGGTAGTAGATAAAAAAATGTAAGCAATTACAGAGAAATTACATGTTTGTAGCTTCTGTTCTACTGGCACTTAATTAAGTGTGATATTTAAAGAAAATTAATTGTAATGCATTTTAAATGAATGAAAGATTATACTTTTCTACAGAACTAATTACAAAGCTTTTTGACACAGAATGCTCCTACAGTCACCCAGGAAAATGAAAGGGAAAGGTCAGGAAAAGAAAATAGGGCATTTTTATTAGGAAGATTTAATGGATTTAAAACAATTTCAAAATGCCTAAAAAGCGTTATGCCTCAATGATTATATCTATTTCTGATACTAAGTTCACAGCCACTTACTCATACATCTATTTTTTATATTAATGTAAAGCATCTAATGCTGGCACAGTTGGAAATACATCTGATATAATCTTGTAATGTTCACTGATAGAAACTTAGTAAACAATTGTAGTTATAGTTGGTGATTATAAACAACAGTAGGAGCTTACTTTGGTGCTGACTCTGAGTCAAACATTTCTGAATACAGACCCATCTGCTAGACCCATCTTAATGATGGACATGTAGTTGATAGCCAAAAGAAAGTGAAAAAATCTGACACAATAGGTTAATTGGAATATTTAGTGCACTATTCATAATTTTACCATGTCTTATGTATTTTACACTGCAGTTTTATCTTTACTTAAATGAGGCTACGTTGGGATGTCTTCATATATCACCTAGCAAAATAATTGATCCTGATTGCCAAAATATAAACAAGCTTAGTGATTACTTTAGAAGTATTTGGAGAACTGAAGCATATCTGAATAATAATATTGACTTTGTCTCATATTATTGTATGTTAAAAGCAAAGTTGAACTGCATCTATTACTAATACCATGATCAGATAAGGAATTTCCCCAGATCCCTAGCCATATCTGCAGATCCCATTGAGAGGGCAAGATGAAAAATACCTTTAAATTATTTTTCACTGTTTAATAAAACTGTGAGCCAAGTCTGCTTTTGTATGTTTCCAGGGGATACAAGTCTGCCAAATCTTTTTACTTAAGTAAATTGTTCTGAAATGATGGTTCTGTAAATAATCAAAGTGATGCTATATTCCTGTCAGTCACTCTCTGTGAAATAAATGGGGTATTTTAATTGCTACACATAATATTATTGTAACAACAGATCCCCTCATCCCCACCCGCTATGATTTCTTTGCAGACTAGTTCAAATAAAAAAATGGGGTTTCCTACAGTACTTAATTTTAAAGTAATAAGGGATATCAATCCAATAAACCATTATGCTGTATTCCAGATGTGCAACATTTAAGGCACAATGGGATTGTGTAATGAAATTAAGGGAATTTGATCAAGAAACCAGACAAACAAAAAATTCAGTGTTAATTGCTTGACAGTGCTCTCCTTCCTCCAAGTCATGCAAAATTCTTGTCCCCCTACCCCTAGTCTTTCCTTTAAAGGAGCCAGATAAATAAGAGGGTATCCTAGTACAGCTATTCCAGGAATGCAGTGGTGAGAAGTTTAGAAACTTTCTTCAGCAAGAAGAGAAAACTATAATAGAGTTTTGTATGTTTTTAGGGTGCATTCCACAGAACATATAGTCGCAGAGAAACCTAGGAGGAATCACTTAGTGTCTATATGCAAGAAATCATTTCAGTTTTCATCTTGTTACAAAAAGAAAATATCCTGAATCTAGTCTATGAAAATACTTCAGCTTGTTTCTCAGTTCAGTGCTTAATTCTTTTTGTATCTGTCTTTTGCCAAGAATAGGACAGATGATGTATATAGTATACAGCATATAGTTTCCTGAGTTTTTATATTTTGACCACAACTAAATTGAGAAATGAAGTTTAATCTTCACAGAAAAACATATTTCCATTGAGTGGTTATAAAAATGGCCAGTGTGCCACAGGGGCAAAATTCCATTCAAGCACATTGGGCCATTAATTTTTTGGAAGTCATTTGAGCTAACAGTGTAGGTGAGGTGGCTTGGGTTTGGTGACTTTATTACTTCAACATTGCTGTCAATTATTACTTTGAAGAAGAGAGGGAACATAGCCTTTTCAAACTCCCAGGAGAAGAAACAAAGCCATTATTTATCGTAGGAGACACTAATGGCTTTTCATGGGCCAATTAATCTTTTTTATGGAAGGATAACATTAAAGTCAAACAAGACTTAAACATAAAGCCATTCCTTGTGACCATACAAAATGATTGTTAATTGTTAAAAATACAGTCTGAAATCAACATAGTAATAGAAAAAAAAAAAAAAAAAAAAGCGATGTAGCTGTGAAGAAAAACATGATTGCTAAGAAGTTATTTCTCATTTGCAATGGCAGAAATTTTGTTGCTTATTCAAATGTATGGCAAGCTAAATATAATATACATTTATGAGGTGGAAAAAAGAAGTCTCATTCCTGGATGAAGACTTGTCTTATATCTGTGTGTTGAGTAACTAGCAAGTTTTTTTTCAGTTGTGGGGTTTTACCTAGATCTATATCCAACTGCATGCCATATTTTTGGAAGATATAGATCAACTGGAATGAATAGAAAGGAGAATGAAATGAAGGTTTGAAAGCATAAATTTCTGAGAAACATTGAAAAAGTTGGGTTTGTTTCATCTAGGAAACAATTGACTATTGAGGAAGAGTCACATGAGTATCCCAGTACACAAAAAGTTAAAAAAATATTGTTAATCAACTTTTATTCCTTGGTCATAAGATCTGGACTCATAGATATATTCAATGCAAAGGACTTCTAGGGTTCAACACCTGGAGTCTTCTACTGGACATGTGCATGGTCAATTCACACAAAAACCCACAAGGATTGTTATAGGTATCTGTGACTTTCTCCAAGGTGGAAACAGATAATCTTCAATTTGTCCTTGTTTTAGCAGTAATTTACAATGACTATTTGATAAAAGGGACTATAGGTATTGTTTCATATCTAAAGCATGCAGAAAACCATGAAATTTAAAAAATCCTTTAGAGTTGTCACTAATGACATACTTCACAGGTATGTCACTCTCAAAATACTAATCACTTTAAAAAAACCTTATGGAATCTGAAGGATGATACAAATCTCATGTCTGCGAAACTAAGTATATATAAGAAGGAGCACTAAATATATATATATTTACATTGTGATAAAACTAATTACTTGTACTTCCAAATGCAGATCTGTATATAATTGTGACTGATTTTTCACCTTAATATATTTTTACATTTTATAATAGCTAATGCATCTCTGATATAGGGGAGATAAGCTATGTCCTAGGATCAATATATAGAAATACTGTCAGAGGAAACAGCTTTGCAGCTGAAAGGTTCTCCTGTGACTGAGGTGAGAATATGGGAAGAGAATAAGGTATCATAAATCACTGCACTCAGGTGGTGAGTGAGGAAGCAGTGCAGAGACTTGGCTATGCAAAACTGAATTGTCTCTTCTTCAGTTTTTGGTGGCTTTAATTTTTCAAACCTAGCAGCAGACTAAGACCATATTAGAACAGGGATTGAAGATTCATGTACAACTCTACAACAAATTTGTATTCTGCTAGTATAACTGCAAAAATGCAATGGACTGTATGTGAAACCTGCAGTTGGTTGGACAAAGGAATGAGGCCATGTAATGAGTTCCCAAAGGAAAACCAAACTGACTTGTACAGCAAGAGGCCAATGAGAATATTTTCTTTATGAAAATTTTCTCATAGTTATCAGTGATCAGAAAGAGAAGAAGCAGTACAGCTCTTCTCCTTGCATTTTGTGGTTTCACTGGATGTATTTAATTCTGTTAAAGTTTTGCCTCCACTGTACAAAAAGTCTCTTCCATATCTCCTGTATATCTGCACCACAGTAGCAACAAAGTTCTTTGTAAAGTGCCAAAATACAATATCTGTTGTCATTTGTAACAGTGAAAGCTAGCAATTTTTATTTTGCCCAGTTCGTATGTTAGCACAACCTGTTGGAGTCAATTTTGGCATGAAAAACAGACGAAAATTGGATACCGAACAATGGAGATTTTAGTAAAAATAATAATAAAAAATTAATATTAGCACAGAGTGAAAATCAGTTATTAGCTAGCAGTGATCTCTGTATAAATTAGGGCTGGAAAGATTGTTTTTTGTGGTTAATTTTTCTGCTAAATTTCAGATATGAATTTAAAATTCATCATTAAGGTACGCAGAGAGGACTTTAAACCAAATTTTTGAGTGCAAGAAGCTTGATTGTCCTGTTCCATTTGGAGAAGTCATACTAGTAGTCCTGCAATGGCAGCTAATCTTCTGGGGCTTTTGATTAGGCCAGAAACAATCTGTCTTCTCTTCTCTGGCTTTTGGCTTCTAATCCAAGCTGGAATCAGACAGCAAAGATAGCCTGAAAAATGCAGTAGACTTTTTTCATTTCAGCTGGATAAGGACATTTGAGTCAGATCTGTCCTTAACTTTATCTTCAGGATCTGCTCGTCTGTCCTGAACTTTCTGAGAAACAAAAGAGGAATCTCTCTTGTGGTAAACTTATGGCCAGTGAAGTGAACATGAGATAATTCTTTAGAAACCAATGGACCATTGCGATTTCCGAGAGGTCCCTATAAGGATCCCTTTCTCTCTCTCTTTTGACAGAGCTTGCATTGTCTGTCACATCAATACAGGCTGTTTGAATTGATCTGAACTGCTGCCAAGGAAAGCTGTTGCAAAATAATGTGAATTCTCCATGTGGACAAGCCTTAATAAGCTCCTTCCCAAAGTGAAATAAGTTGAACTACACAGAAGAGCTCATGTCAAGAATAAGATTTTCCATATTCTTTAATTCCATGCTATTTCCCTGCAGCCTACCTACATGACTTGCCATTGCAGATTTCACTTCCATTGCACTGGGTCATCCCTAGCTAAATATGGCTGTCCCTCATAGCTGTTTTGTACAACCTCTGCAGATTTATGAAAAGATATGTTTATTTTTCTATCTAAATATAGAAATTCATCATTTCTGCCTACAATTATTAGTCTGCCCTAAGAATTTTAAGGTGGCTTACTAAAATAGCCCTGTTAGATATGCTTCAAACATACGTGTGAAATTTTGCAGTTATACAATTGAACTAGTGGTTATTTAGGGATCTTCTTCCAATGGCTGTCACTTGCCCATTGAGCTCCAATCTATCATGATGTACAGCTGGAGTCTTAGATACTTGTTCCTTTCAAATTTTCCAACAGTTCACAAGCACTTTACAATTTTTAAAAAGTTATTATTTTTTTTGTAGTTGACAATCTTCTATGCATTTCTGGGTTCTTCAAATTGGAAGGAAAAATAAGATTTTAGGAATTACGTATTTAGGGACCAACTGGCTGGAAAGTATCCTGGCAGAAAATGACCTGAGGTCCTCCTGGTTGACATCAAGTTGAACATGAGCCAGCATAGTGTAATTGCCATAAAGAAGGCTAGTGGGATACATCAGGCAAAGTATTGTCAGCAGGTTCAGGGAGGTGTTCAGCAATGTTGGGACCACATCTGGAGTGCTGTGTCCAGAGCTGGACTCTTCAGTAGAGGAGAAATATGGGGCAATGGAAGAGAGTCTAAAAAAGGGGTGTAAGGGTGATGAAGGGCCTGGAGCACCTTTTCTACAAGGAAAACCTGGAAGAGAGCTGGAACTCTTCAGCCTGAAAAAGAGGAGGTTCAAAGAGGATCAGTGTTCATAAATACCTGAAAGGAAGGTGCAAAGAGGTTGGAGGCAGGCTGTTTTCAGCGGTGCCCAGGGCCAGGATAAGTGGCAGTGGGCACAAATTGGAACAAACAGGTGTCTGTTTGAACATCAGGTAGCACTTCTATGCTGTGCAGGTGACAGCAGTGGAATATTCTGTGATTCTAGCATAAGATCCGAGAAAGGTCACCTGGGATTATGCGTGTCATTATGCATACTTTAAATTTGATTTAGAGAAGGATAAGTTTCTGTACTGAGTGTCTTGAGTATTGCAAATCCAGTTCTTTTGTATGTAGGACTAGATACACTGTAAAATTTTATTTGAATCAGTAATCTGATAAGAACCTTCTGTTCACACAATTTGTTACTGTTTCTGGATGAAGAATATGAGCTAATACCTGAAAAGATAATAAAATATATTTATAACAGTTGGCTCTGCTTTTAATGATTGACATGATTTGGGCTCAGCTTAGTTTTAGAAGGTTCAAGTTTGTTCTGAAACTCACTCTATTGTCTGTCCATACTTCATAGCATATGAAAACGATAACAAGCCATATGGTAGAACTTTATTTTATAACTATTGTTGACCTTTTTTTCAACTCCCAGTGTTTGCTGCAGGACAATTCCACCACTCTTTACTAAGATAACAAGTAGTGCAAGTTGGACCTGCTTATAGCATGATGGTTGTTTCACCTTAGTGTGTGTAAACTATTTACAGTGTGTTTATATAGAGATTATGGAAGCTCTGTGATACAGACCATTCACACATTACAAGCAAATTCCAATTTTTCAACCCCAGCAGTTATTCAGTAGAAGCAATCCCACAAAAATCAGTGGGGCTCCTCTTGGAGTAGTCATATGTGACTCAACATGAGGAAAGGCATTGAGAACTGGTCTTGTATTTTCTACACTGGAGCTAAGCATCATCTTTAGAGATTCTTTTGTTCAATCTTTGGAAGTGATAGTGGTCTTAGTAGAAACACTACTGCAGGATAATGCACAAACACATTAACTGTCATCTTCTTTCTGGCAACAATTTCTATTGTTCATGTGGGAATTTTACACTGCCTCCTACCCACTGAAAGCACCATCACAGAATTTCAGGGGAAAAATGTCCATCGTTTCAGCCTAAATAAATGAAGTTTTGGAAGATCAAAATCTTAATTGCTTTCACAGTGATATATGTCATACTTTGGCCAAATATTTCTGAATAATAAGAAAATTGATCAGTAAATCACATCATTTCAATTTCCTTTTATATCAGTATCTCATAAGATTATTTTCCTCATGTTCAAATTCAATTCAGAACAGATTGTTCAAGGTTTATAAATATATCAGCACTATCTGATGTACTATCTTCTTTCTCTATGCATGTTTCACTAACATTTTTGACAAAAATTGATAAATAATATCCACAACTGCAACCTCAGTAAAGTTTTTAATGTGCTCTCAGTCTTTAGTGTGATTTTAGAAGGTATATAAGTTGGAGAGCTTCCCACTTTAGAGCACAATCATTTATCATTCTGTTGTCTCACACAGATGGAGATTTTGCTTGTTATCCAATTTAAACATCCATTTAGAATGAATCTAATTTTTTATGCCTTGCTAACCTCAGTACAGAACTTGTGGTTAACTCCAGTAAGAAAACTTAAGCCTAGAAGGGGTATCCAACAGGAGAGAGCCAAAAACTTAACTGGATACCATTATAGAAATGACCATAACAAATTTCAAACACAAAACAAATGTACTGCTTCTTGTTGCCATGACACAAAGTTTTGTTATAACGTGTTAAGGATGTCAATACTGCCTTTTAATGGAGTTTGGGGAATTCAAACAAAAAGAAAGGCTCAGGGCTATTTTATGTCTTTAATTTGCCAATCGGAATAACGATTTGGCAAACAGATGTACTGTAAAATGAAAAATAGTCATATTAGGACAAATACCACATTGCACTGTCAGTGCTGCTTTGCCACCAAACTGAGATAAATGCTGTACTTCAATGTCAGACTAACATTTTGTCTTTCATCATATGCAGAAAGGCAAGTAAACTTAGAGGTAAAAGTAACACACCATTCTAATCAATGAAATGTTAAACATTGTCACCATCACACCACAATTGTTGAGAGATTACAGCTAGAATATTTACTAAATCTGTTGCTGCTTTCAAACATAAAATGCTCTCTTGAAAGAATGTGCTTTATTCTGGAATAACTTTATGTTAAATACTCTGGAGACATTATTTTTGATCCTAAGGGGTTAAGTTCTTTCCATTTTACATACTCAATCATATCACAGAATAATAAAATCATAAAATGGCAAAGGTTGGAGGGGACTTTGAAGATCATCTAGTTCCAACCACCCTGCCATAGGCAGGGCTGCCAACCGCAAGATCAGTCTGTCCAGGATCCCATCCAGCCTGGCCTTGAATGGCTCCAGAAATCAGGCATCTGCGACTTTTCTGGGCAAGCTGTTCCAGCACTTCACTACCCTCTGAGTAAAAAATTTCTTCCTAACATCTCACCAAAATCTTTCCTTTTAAAGTTTAAAGACATTCCCCCTTATCATAGGACTATCAGACTGTGTAAAAAGTCAGTCTCCCTCCTGCTTTTAAGCTCCCTTCAAATGCTAGAAGGCTGCAATGAGGTCTCCCTGGAGCCTTCTCTTCTCCAAGCTAAACAAGCCCAACTCCTTCAACCTTTCTTCATAGGAAAGCTTCTTCAGCCCTTTGATGATCTTTGTGGCCCTCCTGTGGACCTGCTCCAACACTCTGCATCTTTCCTCTATGGGGGGCCTCAGATCTGCCACAGTACTCCAGATGGGGCCTCACAAGGGCAGAGTAGTAGAGACAATCACCTCCCTCTCCCTGCTGGCTGCTCCTCTTTTGATGCAGCCCAGGATGCTGTTTGGCTTCTGGGCTTCAAGAGCACGCTACAGTCCAGCTTTTCATTCATCAGGACCCCAAGTCTTCTCTGAAGGGCTGCTCCCAGGGAATTCTTCTCCCAGTCTGTACTCGTATCTGGAATTGTCTAGACCCAAATGTAACACCTGGCCCTTGGCCAAGTTAAACCTCATTAGATTCTTATGTGCCCGCTATCTGAATGTGTCCAACCACATCAGCATGTCATCTGGATCCATAGACTTGTACACATTCAACCTCATGAGGTGTTCCCAGTCTTTCTCCACTCTTACAATGGGAGGCATTTTGCTCCCCTGACCTCTGCTTAGAAGTTCAGGGACACAAGAAGCACAGGAAGCCTGACTGGCCACGAAGATCAAGGCAAAGAACTTTACCTCAGCCTTCTCTGTGTCTGAGGATGCCTGTTCTCCCTTTTCATTTACCAGAAGGGGTACACTCTCCTTTGCCTGTCTCTTCTACCCATTGTCTGTAAAGAATCCCTTCTTGTTGTTTTTCACATCGCTCAACATGTTCAGTTCTATCTGCACCTTGACTTTCCTGACTCCATCCCTGTGCATCAGGGGCAGCATCCCTATATTTTTCACAGGCCACCTATCCCTGCTTCCTTTGTTTATACTATTCCTTCTTTCTTTCTCTCAGCCTTACCAGAAGGTTGTAACTCAGTCATGCTGATTTCTTTCCCCATCTTCTTTATTTCTTGTTCTGGGGCATGGAGAGCTCATGTGTTCTCAGAAAGGCATCCTTAAAATATTGCCAGCTCTGTTCTGTTCCTTTGTCCCTATGGACAGTTTGCCAGGATCTATTCCAAAAGTTCCTTAAGCAGCCTGAATTTCTCTGTCCTGATGTTCAGGGCCCTGACTCCACTCTTTGTCAGGCTCACATTCCTTGAGATCACAAACTTGACCATAGCATGGTCACTGCAGTTCAGGCTGCCTCCAATCTTAACCTCTTCTATGATCTTATTTGCACTGGTGAACAACATGTCCAGCAAGACTGCACCTCTGAATAGTCTAACCCTAAATGTTGTTGTCGGTGGACACCAGCAGTCTCCTGGACTATTAGCAGCATGCTGTATTATTTTCCAAGCAGATACCTGGATATCACGTGAGCAGGAAATTTACTTGCAAAAATCATAGCATGGTTAGGGTGGGATATTTACGATCACGTAGTTCCAACCCCCTGCTATAGGCAGGGACACCTCCCTCTAGACCAGGTTGCTCAAAGCCCCCATCCAGCCTGGACTTGAACGCTTCCCGGGAAGGGCCATCCACAGCCTCGCTGGGCAACATGTCCCAGAGTCTTATCACTCTCACAGTAAAGAATTTATTCATAATATCTAGTCTAAATCTACCATCTTACAATTTAAAGCCCTTTCCCCTCGTCCTGTTGCTACATGCCTTTGTAAAAAGTCCACCCCCAGCTTTCCAGTAGACCCCCTCAAGGTTCAGGAAGGCCACTATAAGTTTCCTATAAGGTCCTTGGAGTCTTTTCTTCTCCAGGTTGAAGTGCCCCAACTCTCTCAGCCTGTCCTCATAGGGGAGATGTTCTGACCCTTTGATAATCTTCATGGCTCCCCTCTGGATTCCCTCCAACAACTCAATATCCTTCTTGTACTGGGGGCCCCAGGCCTGGATGCAGTACTTTGAGTGGAGTGGGGTCTCATGAGTGCAGAGTAGAGGAACAGAATTACCTCCCGTGACCTGCTGGTCACACTTCCTTTGATGCAACCCAGGATATGGTTGGCCTTTTGGGCTGCAAGCATACATTGCCAGCTCATGTTGAATCTTTCAACAGCTGACATCCCCCAAATCCTTCTCTTCAGGGCAGCTCTCAAACCATTAAAGACTAAAAACAAAAAAAGATCAAGGACTCTTCTAGGGAATTTTCAGGAATCCTGATATTCTTCCCTCGTCGTGTCCAGACAACATAATTTAATCTGTCATTCAATATTAGAATTGCTGTACATGCCCATACGCTGACTAGACAATTTCTGAATAGACATTTCTGAAATTATTAGTTTTTTCATTAGTCTTTAACAAAGACTACCCTCCCAGTCTTCTCCTTTTCTCGTATCAGAGATGCTCAGGCCTCTCATTACCAGTGTAACCCTCCTCTGAACTCTCTCAAGAAGTTCCCTATTTTGAACTGTGGATCCCTGAACTGGAGACAGTACTCCAGATGCGACCTCACAAGAGCAGAGTAGAGGGGGAGGATCACCTCCCCTGACCTGCTGGCCACACTTTTTCTAAAATGCCCGGGATACCTTCTCAGTCGCAAGAACAAATTGAGGGCTCATAGCCAACGTGCTGTCCACAAGGACACCGTGGTTCTTCTCCATCACGACAGCCGCTAACCTGTACCGATACATACTAATGTTAATTAATGTTAAGCAAATTGTCTGAGTTCCGAGAATGAAGTAAGACACGTTATTAGGTTTTTCTGTTCCCAACTTCAAGTATTCGGATATGAAAGTACTTTTTATGAACGCCTTCTTTACGAGTTGTTTGAAAATGTATGGGCACAGTTGCCTTTGAACTTGAGAAATGAATAAACAATTGTTTAAAACATGAAAAATACCCTTACTTGTGACATAGATTTGCGGTAATACAGTTATTAATCTCTAAAGACAGTAAAGCAATACAACAAAAATAAATCGAGGCAATTTTGAATTTTATATTCTTAAAGAAGATATTATATTAAGGAAAATGACAGAGTACAGTTTCTGATATTAACCAAAACCTATGCATTCTAATGATCGTGAATGTTGACAAATGTAAAGGTGTTTTTGTTTTATTTTGTTTTTAAATATACATTCATAAACAGAAATAAATGACATGTGCATTCACTAGAACAGCTTTACCTTAAGGGGATACTAAAGTTTCCATGGTTGTATGAATTCAGTATGTTAATGACATATTTTTGACAGAGTTATACATTAAGTATTAGTGAACTCTACCTGTTCAGAATTAAGTGGAATTTAATCACTCAACCTTTGGATTTTTGGAGATTTAAACAATTAAATTCTGTGGACCTCTGAAAAATTGAGGTTAGAAGGGTATGACAAACATAAAATAAGGAAATATGTAGTGATGGGTAACCCCAAAAGAATTGGAATTTGGGTAAGCTACGGACAAGTGCCTAAAAGTTCAGATGTTTATCTGATCCTCTGGAGCCTATAGAGTTGGACTGAGAGTCTTGAAGGAGGCTGATTATTTTAAGATTTCTCACACTTCTGCATCTGGTCATTGCTGCATATAAACCCTAAATAGACCTTGTTTCTTGGCGTATTTCTCCATTTTGTTTCTGGAAAAGTGATTTGAAGGGTGATATTTTACAATAATGTTCATATTTTCCAATTTAATCTGTAATTTCTCGTGTCAAAATTCTGAAAATGGGATAATGTAAGTAATTTAAAATTATTACTTAAAGGAAAATGAGAAACAGTGCTAAATGAGTACTGCATCTTCTGACTTGGCAAGGAGCAAAGGAAACTTCAAAGTATGATGCGTAAATGGACTTTGTTTGAGCTCTTCAAGGACTGACTTGGGATTAACTGTGTTAAATGGTTGTTACTGATCTGACACAGGGAGGTAGAAGTTTCCTACTTACTCATGTCACAAAACTGTCATTCTCAGTAAGTACAAGAATGAGGCAACTTTCAGGGAGAATGTCCCTGTGGTCGAAGGGACAGGTTGAGAGGGAATATAATTTTTTAGGAACTGAATGTTCTGTTTAAACAAAAGAAGAATTCTGTCATTAAAGAAAAATCAGTATAAATTTGGAATGAAATCTAGAAAACTGTCCTTAAACATTAAAGCAATGAGGTCTTGTAACAACTCTCACAGCAACAAGAGAGGCAAGAAATATAGCTACTTTCAAGACAGAATAAATATTTTAGGAGATTACGAATTGTAATTGCCTGTGGTTAGAGAACAGGAGTCAGTGTCCCAGAACATGGAGTTTCTTCCAACTTTTAAAAGTGTTCCTATGAATTTGTAGAACTGACACATATGTTTTAAAATTTGAAAGCCGTCGCTACAACTCAGGACAGGTAGAAGTGAAGAATCAAACAAAGAATTTACAAGCATTGAAGTTTTCACCCTACTGTACAGCTGAACAAGGAAATAAACTCTTATTGATATTTTCCATAATATTAATTATCGTATACTGAAGAAGAATTATTTATTAAATAAATTACAAACACAATCTGTTTCATCCTAAATTTTCTTATTTGACAATTGTTAAAATTTTTCAGATATCCTGTAGGTTTTTCCTGTTCAGAGGTTCAACTCTATGAAATGCGGAGTGAAACAAACCTAATACAGGACGGAATTTATACTCAGTTTTCAAAACATGATTTAATCCCTCAAAATTGCACTGAACCTGACATAATGAAGACTGTGTGCTTAGACTTACAGTTACTTGGAGTTACAATTTCATTTGAGATGGGACGAAAGAACATTGTTAATTATTTTGTTGCTTTATAATTTCTGTGTTTTGTTTCGTTTTTCTTTCCAGATAGTTATGCCTTGTACATTTACATCTCAGCATAGGATCTAAGGACTGGCATGACACTCATGTTATCATGTTGTCAAACACAGTTACAAGTGGGATAATTGTCCTCCCACTGATTTTTTGCACCTATTATTTCAAGATAAATTTTCTCTCCTTGCTACCTAATTGAGATACATGAAAAGAAAAATAATCAAACATCACTTTAGCAATAATTCAGTTGGTGCTTTGAGTCAGCCACATCCACAGAGCATACACTGATTTTGTGAAAAGACGTGTAAGACTCTCTGCTTTCCCACACACCTTGGCTGTTCTGTGATAAAAATGGACTGTCTGTGTCACAGCACTATCTGACTTTGATATCCTAGAGCCACTTGAAAGGCAACAACTGTATGTATTGTCTGTTAATGTTACAAATTCTCGATACAAAACAGTACTTACAATTTTAAAATCGGGCCCAGTGTCTATCTTTGTGCTGTTCTTGTTAGGAATTTATTATTCTTTTGAGGCTCTGAGTTACTGCAATTGAAAGAGAATGTCTTCTGCTAGCACTTCTTAGATATCTATAGAATATCTTCATCGGCCACTTTAAAGTAGCAGGGTAGGAGCACAGACTTTCTCTCACTTCTTTAGTACTTTGTGCATTGCTTCCAAATGTATTAAGTGGTCTCAGACCTCAAGGTCTCATTAGATTTTGACTGTAAGTGCCTATATTGCTTATAGAGATATTTTTGACAGAAAGAATGTAAGTATCTTTAAGAGCTAGTAAGTTAAATTTGGAGCCAAGGGAAATCATTTTAATAAAACACTATTGCTTTATATATATATGTAAATATATATATAAATACTTATATAAAATATTTATAAATATATATATATATATACTGTTTTTCATATAATTCCTTTTCAGTGAACTAGACTGTTGCCCAGAATGGAAAATCAGATGATAGATTTTTAGTTTTAAAGAACTAAAAATCTGAAATTACAAAAGGCAAAATGCAATATTTTTCCTATTATTTGCAGAACAGTTTTTTATGACACTTGCTTTAACAAGTTTTACATCAAAGTATAAATTAATATTACACAATTTATTTTGCTGACATGTAACATTACCTAGGTTTTGACTGCGTCCTGTGCACCTACACAGGAAGTTTGCATAGAGTTACCTTTGAAATAGCGTTCAAAACCCTGAAAAAAAATATTACAAAAAAAAAAAAAAAAAAAAAAAATTAGGTTGATGTTTATTCAGGGTTTTAGCTGATTCAAGAACAGATGCATATTTGAAAATGGTAATAAACTTTAAAATAATATGTGACTTCCAATGCATAATTTCTGATAGAAGGAAAATACCATTTCTTTCCAAGTGTATGATAAATACAAAATATTCAAAATCAATGAAGATCTACCACTTATTGTCACTGAGAGCAAGAACAAGTAATTTAAATAAGTCTGCCAATTTTATGCTGGATGAGTGAAGACAAAAATACTAAAGACAAAAAGACTTGATTTTTTCCAGATTTTTTTTAAACAATAATCCTTTAGAAAATGTAATTGCTGCTGTTCTCTGCGTTATACACCCATGGAAGAAATGCTGTTATGTTTCAACTGAGTTAGGAGTGGACAGACCAATTTGTAGGTTTGAATATTAACCACAAATTATAATCACCTTTATTCTTTAGTAACAAAGAGTACCATTTTCAAGAAAATCTTGCATGAAACATTCTGAGGTTGCATGAAAACTGAGTGAGTATTGGGATACTCAAAAGAAAAAGCCACCCACTCTCATCAGAGTTTTAAGCACATTTCTGGATCAGCAGCATTTTGATGAGCCTTATAAACACAAAATTTCTGCCTGTATGAATGAACTCCTGGGATTTGTTTTGCATTTCGCCTGTGAATAACCTGTAGAAGAAATCATGAAATATGTTTTTTGGTTGAACCCAACTGAGTTCATATTCAAAGCTGTCAGAAATTTGCCTTATTCATATGAGGTTTACATTCTGGAAGATGAGAAAATAGAATATCTTGGCAAAATTTTGTTGCTCTTTTTGCCAGACATACAATATTTACGTTAAATTGATGTTTATATGTTTTTGCACAGGAAGTTGCATTGTTTTGTACAGCTTACAGCTTTCTCTCTTGGACAACAGTCTGGAAAAGTTCAAACAACTAAGTTTATGTATTTCTGCATAGTCATATTAAATAATAACTTGTTAGGTGCCAATTATCTCTTGCTCTAAATCTTTATAACACTGCAGCCTTAAATATTTTGTACAGTTTTAGTAGTCCTACATACCAAATTGTATCAACTTTTACAAAAAAAAATTAGCTCTATTTTCCACTAAATGTTCATAATTTGGCTTCTGTCTACCTGAACTTAAACGAAACTCTTTTAGTGATTTGTTGGGAAAAAAGATAGTTTAGTCAGAATATGCACTCTTCCATCAAATATATGTTTTGTTTTGTTTTGTTTTTTAAATTTTCTCTCTAATATGATTAGATAAAAATTGAGCACTTTGACTTTCAGAAATGCTCTATCAAGTACCATCAAAAGTGATGCACTTAACAAAGTATTCACTTTTTTACAAAATAATTGATCTCAAGGCAAATACATTTTGTCATGTTCTACCATCAGCTTTGTTAGTGAAAAATACTAGTTTAAAAATATTATACTGAAATATCACACTTTTCCAAATATTTTTCATTTCTGTGTGCATTGTCCTTCCTTTTGCTATTAGAATCAGATGAAGAAATAAATAGCTTACATTACAAAGAAAGCCCATGTTGTGCTTTATCAGCCTTGGAGCTGGAAATACTACGAATGTTATGAGATAGAAGATTCCCAAGATTGCCAGCTCAATTTTGCAGGCCCAAAGGGAGTCTCATTGCTTAGATAAGCCTTTGATGCTTGTCCAGAACCAGACTTAGGTCACTTAAGAGTTCAGGAAAAAACTTATGAACAATTATTGCTGTACTCCTGAAAACTTATCTTCTGTACAGAGATTTGGTTTAAATGCTCAAAGGTATCAATCAATATAATTTCTAATGATAAAATGTGTACCGTGACTCTAAAGGCCTTTTCTGTGCAGTGAGAGTACCCAATATGAAAACTGAACCAAAACAGCAAGAAGAACAACAACAACAAAAAAAAAAAAACAAAAATGACCCCAAAACAAAGCCAAAATCCTGTGAGCTCAAAAGGCATGAAAGGGCTCAGAGTCTCTGCTATAGGATAAACAAAGGCAGTCCCTACAAAAGGCATACTGTTAATTTGCTTTCATATGTATCTGCGCAACGCCTGATATAACCTCTTGTTTATGCAGATATTTCATTGCTGCACTGCAGTGTTTGAAGGCAGTGTATCTGACCCTTTAATGCAGAAAGTAGGCATTAGTGAAATACACTTTCATTATCTACAGAGAAACGAGGAGGGGAGATTAGGAAATACCTCTGGAATGGTTTATATTTTGATCAGGTGCATTTGCAGACACATTGCTTATCCCTCCCCAAAATTACAGAAGGATTTACAAGTCTTACTGTGAAAGTGGTGTCAAAGACAGCTTTAAGACCTGACTCAAGAAAGGCATTCTTCAGAGCTTCAATCCATCTGTTGAGAGCTTTCTTGGCAGGCAGCTCTCATCACAACAAGGTGTTCAAAGAGAGGGATTTTCTCTGAACTGACAAGTTGTAATGATGTTTCACAGGTATTGCATGAATTGTATTAACTCGTCTTAGGATTTAAATGAAACTGCATTATTCTCCTTTATAACTGACAAATTTAGGAAATATGCTATTGTTGAAATACATTGATATGAATGTTGACAGAACAGATTTCTACGAAATGTAGTGAATATGGTTTTGAATGAACTCAAACTTACTAAGGAACAGCTTATTTTAACCTTATTTGCCTACTTTGTCATTTTATCATGATGATTTGGTTTCATTGCATTTCCGATCAGAATGCATTTAACTTCTTTTTGTTTGTTTTTTTGTTCTGCTCTTACTACTACTTAACGGAGAGGTTCTGGAACCACAGTAACTGGATTAGTTTGTGTATGTTCGTTCATCTTCTATGCTTTCTTGTAGGGATGCTGATGTTTAAACCAGCAGCTTAACACCATGTAGCCTTTTGTTCTCTCCTTCACAGTGGGATAGGGAAAATGTAAAACTAATAGGTTAAGATAAAGATAATTTAATAGGACAGAAAAGGTAGGCAAAACAGTAATACTAATGATAATTTACAAAACAAGGGATGCAAAATGCAATTGCTCACCAGCTGCCAACAGAGGTCCATACAGTCCCTGAGCCTAGCAACTCTTTTGGCTAGCTCTCTCAGGTTTATCATTCAGCATGGTGCTATTCTATATTGGATATCCCTTTGGACAGTCTGGGTCAGCAGTATCTCATCCTGTCCATCCCAGTTCCTTGTGCATCCTCAGCTCCTCTCTGGCAGGGCAGTGTGGGAAGCAGAAAAGTCCTTGGCTTAGCAACACTGCTTAGCAACAACTAAAATGTTGGTGTGTTATCAACATAATTCTCATCCTACATCCAAAACACATCACTATACCTGCCACAATGAAGAAAATTAACCCTATCTTGGCTGAAACCGGGACAGTTGGATACTGAAGGGATTTATAATGGGAGTTGTTGCAGTGCTACAGCTTGTTTCTCCAGGATACAGGAAGCTTTCTGCCGTCAGCACCTGGTGCTTTTGAGAGGAGCTGAAAGACAGGCAGTTGTGTATGGGTAAAAATGCTTCCCTTACAGTTTCACCAGTCAGTTAATTCTAAGCCTTCGCGGGCCTCCATCCTGGAAGAACTATTGAGGTATAAAAGGCATATGATGCTCAGAAGTCATGTTATGTGGAGACTAGCAAGAATAATGAGTATTATCAATGTGTTTTGATTGTCCATAACCCAGCAAAGTTCAGCCTTAGTCTGGTACTATCCCCTTGGGTGACACAACCTGATTTTGGAACAAGCTCCCTGTCCAAAACTGAGGGCACAGTTGTCACAAAGGAGTTGTCCTGCTGCAAAAAAACATATTTGAATTATGATGGGAGCTGCAAAAAAAGGAAATTAATCAGGCAGATGCCTTGTATTATTACAAATATTCCCCTCAGCTCTCCAGACATGTCTGCATCGTTCAGGAGCACTGTGTTTTACCACCTACATCTGTTGCATATGTTCAGATTTTTTTTTCGTTTCAGTTTTGTACATTCTCTCTGGGACACTGATTTTTTACAGACTGTATAAGCACTGAGTTTTACTGGCATATCTAGTCCCACTGACTTAGTCCTGTTTTCATGAGCCTAGTGCACAGCAGGAAGCATTTTGTCAGAAGCCTGGTGGTCTAATGGCATAAGCAAATAGAAAGTTGTGGAGGAAGGGTACTAGCTGGAAAACAGATGGAGTTTCAGGCCCATTTTGTCCATAAGTCTCTGAAGTTAAACACGTGCTTTGAATCTCTGCAGAGGTCAGGTAGGATTCACTGAACTTCTGAAAAACTCAAAAGTGATCATTTGGATGATTTTCAGATTTTTGAAAATGCTTTTGAGATTTTAACACCTAAAACCTACAACAAAGGTTATTGAATAACCATGGATTAAGGAATTAGATTTAAAATTTAAAATATTTTAAAAGGTTGAAAGAGTTTTTTTTTTTTAAATCATCAGTACAAGACACTCTTTTAACAACTTCTCAGTTACTCTTACGCCTTTGCTTTATATTTATTCAGGCTGTATTTATACTAATTCATACCAATGGAAGAGAATAGAATAGAATTTATTTCTTACAGATGAAGCTAGTCAAATCACTTAAAGATACACTTTTATATAAATTGCATAATAAAATTTCTTATCTTGCCCCACTCAAAATAGCTCTTTTTCTTTTGCTGGTATGACAAAGACAGTTCAGCAAAGCAGAAATAGTTTTAGTAAAATACCATGTCTGGTTCCAATGAACAAAAATCCTCCCCAAATCCACAATACAGGGATGAAGCTGTGCCTCTTTATTTTAGCTCAAGTGTTGTTGGGACAGTCTTGGGAAGGAGAAGTCAGTTATAAAATCTGTAGGAAAAGTATTTTTTTAATTAAAAAACTACATTATTTAATCCGAAGGAACACACACAAAGGAATGTATTTGTTTAAAAACTTTTTAGCAAGGGTAATTCTTTAGGCCTGCCTTCCTTTTCTGGAAGGATAAAAGTTTTTAAATGGTTCTTCACAAATCAAGTTGTTTTTGTAATAGTGTCTGCAAGGTTCTGTTTTTAAAGAAATACAAAGCAAAAACACATCTCAAAGTCTTGAAAATTATCATAAAAAGTGGTATTTTTTGTACAATATAAATAAATGCTTACTTAATAGGTATGGACTGTCACAACATTCCTTTTCTCTTTCCTGAAAATACTGGTTTTCCTTAACTTTTCATTAATTGTTTTATTACCACTGTAGGAATAAATCGAAGAACTGCACTTCTCTGTGCAGAATGATTGATTCAATGGATGATGAGTGACAAAAAGAGAAAGAGTCCATGTCGGAACTTGCAGCCCCTCATTTGCTGAAGAGCACTGACATTTCCGCTTTAACAAGTTTCTTCTGCCTCTTTTCAAGGTGCACAGCCAATACAGCTTTTTGTATGATTATAATGCTCATATAAAATGTGGTGTCCACTATAATTATACTGCCAAGAAAATTCTCTCTTCTGTGTAACATATGAGGTGGTTACTTCTTTGATGTTAGGCTTTTACACCTTTTTGACTTTCTGAACCAGTTGACCAATTAGGTTTCCCTTTTCTTCTGTAAACTGCAGCAGCACAATTTTTCAGGCACCATATATTCTGTTATGCTCACAGGTATGTTCCAGTTAATGGCTTTCAAAATCCTGGAGAAAATGCTCAAGCCTATGATGCTTTGTTTCTCCAGCTACTTTTCAGCAAATTTGCTTGATTTTTTCCCTTGGCATTTCTTTGTCTTTCATCCCCACTCTTTCCCCTAGTTCTCTGTCTTTAATCATCATTCTTATATAAGAATGTTAATCTTATTTTAGGGGTTTCATTTTACTTTTGCTTTTGAAGTGGTTTGTTCATTTACATAAGAGGAGAAGTAATAATTCAGATTTCATCTATTCAAATTAAAAGAAATCTACAAGTGCAGTGGAGGTCTAAAGCCATACAAATAGATATTAAGAACTCCCAAACAGTCAGGGAATCTGTTATTTTTTCTTGATTTTCACCACACCTGTAAGCTGACAGCTTGTGACTGTTGCTAGACTCGGTATCTATCTATCAATCACTCTTTGCTTTCGTTAATTAAGAGCAGATGGCAAGTGTTGAAAAAAAAAAGGAAAAAAAAAGCACTTGCTAATTAATTAAAAATAATAATAATAAAAAATCCTATCTTGGACAAATTACCTGTTGTGTATACACACAAATGTAGGGACAAAAGTTTTTTGGAAAATACTCAGTTTTGTTTACTGTCAGTTAATGAAATTGTTGCCTGTGCACAGAATACTTGGTTTTGCATAAAAAAAAAAAGGCAAGAAACATGTAACTGGTGTTGGTTGAAACTGTGAAGACTTCTTTATGTCAGCTGAAAAATACACTTTGCTTTAGCTTAAGCCCGAATGGTCTCTGCAAGGTGAATTAGCCCACTTAAAACTGTTCAGAGTCCAACTGATCAGAGTTTCTGATCTGGTAGGACCAACCACGTACCAGCAATTCTCCATTGCTTTGAACTGCACTGAGTTAGGGAGCTCTGGTGCATTTGGTTGATAATGTTTGATCTTTAAGACATTAGAGAATTTTCTGCAATAGTTTTTAGTTGTTCTTGGATGTGATAAATATAAGAGTTCCCCTCTGCTGCCATCTGTCACATGGCAACAACATGTAATGGAATGCTGGTGGGAAGGTTCAGGTCTCTGTTGCTGTACCACCAACATCTGACCTGGATCACCATTATAAAATAGGAGGCATTACTTTAGGAGCAGCCCTTGTATAAGTGCACATGTAATATAAGCTCGAAAGGAAAATATTATGAAGATTAAAAATATGGAATAAAATTGGAACAGTAACAGCAAGTTTGGAAGGACTGTTGCTTTGCCTAATTTTATTTGGTGTGTATCTTTCTTGTTATCTGAAATTTGAGAAAGTATGCTAATATTTAAATGACCTTAAATAGATGAGAACATATCATAAGTAGATGAGCATTTCTTAATGTTTTGGTCATGTTTTACATGTGGCTAGTGAAACTGAGACACTGTAGTTGGTAGTTTCTGCCCAAGCAAAAAAGTAGGCGTGAAAATAAATCAAGGCAGATACAGAACTCAAACTCAGTTCTTCAGTTACTGGAGGAAAAAGTTTGTATTTAAAACTTTAAATAGATGAGAAAGCTCTAAAACCTCAACAGTAACTGGTTTTACCATAAGTAATTCCAACTGAGAAAGTTTATTTCTATGACACAAATGAAACACAACGTTGATGTTGAAACTCCATGCCTGGTAAAACTGTGGTAAAGTAGAAATTATAAATACACTACTTTCAGGGAATATCTCCTACCCAAACTTCAGTTACCTAGAAGTATCTAGATATGATTTTTCATACATTTTTGTCCCTTCAACTGTTTTACAAGGCAGAAATTAAAAAAAAAAAAAAAATTAAAAAAAAATAATCCATTTTCCTTTCTCTGTGTACTTGCTTTGATTGCAGACAAAACACAAATGATCCTACCAGCTCATTCAGCTGCAGAGAATCCACCTGCTATCTCCGACATAAACTGAACAAATACCATTTTGTTTCTCCTGTGCATATTTTCACATGGACTTGCACACGTATGCACACACGTGCTCTATTTACCTTTGTTACTTGTCCTTTTTAATGAAATAAGTAATCCAGACTGAAATTTTCTTGCTTTTCTCGTAGTGTGGGAAAACTCAAATAACCCTTGCAAAATATTTTTGAAATGCTGGCAGCCATGGATATAAGCCAGAATAGGCAGCTGGGCTTTATTTTTGCTTTGAAGGGCCCAAAGATGTATATAAACTCCTGCACTCCCTCTTTTTCATGCATCCACCAAGAGCCTTGGAAGTCTGAGCTACATCTGAACTGTCTTGCTGACCCTTCCCCTCAGTCTCTGAACTAAAGATCTGAGCAGCCTGTGATTATAGCACTCAACGTGGATCACTTTCCAAACAAAGAGTGGGAGTATAACTGAATTTGGAGTCAAATTTTCAAGACTTTTTCCTGCAAGACACTGATTTGGAGATATCAGAGAACTTTGTGGGAATGAGAGCATCAGGTTCTGATGATGAGGCTGGAATTTTTCTCTGTCTGGCTTCACAAGGGGCTGATCCAGCTTGGGCTGTCTCCCCACACTGGGCTGTCATGGTTTGAAGACATTTCCTCCCCTACAGAAGGCTCAAAAACTTTATAAGGCTTCCTAAAGCTTGTCTTCAAGAAGGATTAGAATCGTGGAATCACTGAATGATGGAATGGCTTGGGTTGGAAGGGCTGGGTTTAAAGTCATGTATATATCATTACAGAACCTGCCCCTGAGCTCTTATTCAAGTTAGTTGAACACTATAGAATGTATGACAACAAATCACAGTAACAAAATATTAAATAATAACTTAAAAAATATTCTAGTATAAAAAAATAAGCAGACTGTACTTTAAGATAAACTTGCTTCTATTTATTTCCCATATGATGTGAGATGAATGCTCTGCTATATGGGCAAAATTCAAAGCCTGCCCATGAGTCAGAAAGGTGCTTTATGACATCCTCTGCCTACAGAAAAAATCTAGTTCTCTTTTAACACGAATATCATGGTTCAATTCATATCCCATGGGAATACATGCTGAGAATTTCAGATCCAAACCTCCCAGTCCATGATTGCTGCAGGAATAAAATAATGTTTATAATTCAGATGAGGATTTAATTTTGTTCATATGAAAGGCAGTCTGGCAATAACCTACTGTTTTCCATTTTCTCAAAACCTGTGTATTCAGGTGCTTGCAGATAACACTTTTTCCCCTTACACCAACTCCACAGTCTGAAATCCCTCAGGCCCACCAGTGGGTGATATTTCTATGCATAATGTAATTTCACACCCCATTAATCCATGCACACCATGTTTCTCCTTAGGTATTGCTATTTTGTATGAGATTGTTCACTTCTACTTTCCAAAGGCAATCCTGAAGACTTGTCTCCAATCTCCTCTTGAGACACAAAGAATATCGAAATGGATTGTTAAACTCAAGCTGCCACATGGCATCCTAGCCAGCTTATTGTGGAGTAAAATGTAAGTTTCATCCCCAAGATGAAGCTCAATATTTTTATGGCACGGACATATGCAAAGGTTTGTAAGCCACTATCCATCGTATCTGATCATGGCAATCTAATGAAATTTCCACCAATTGGTAAAAGGGAAATATATTCCTCATCTTTTAAAAAGTCAAAAAGAAAGACTCAGAGAACAAAACACCAGTCAGTCTCACCTCTGTGTTGGGGAATATCATGGAGATCTTCCTGGAAACAATGTTAAGGCACATGGAATATAGAGCAAATGGGAGTTCACAAAGGGCTAATTGTGCCTGACAAATTTTGTGGCCTTCTACAGTGCGGTTACAGAGCTGGTGGATTAGAGAAAAGCAACTGAGATCATCTACCTGGACTTGAGCAGAGTGTTTTACACTGTCACATATGATGCCCTTGTCTCTAAATGCGTGAGACATGGAGTTGATGGATGGGCTACTCAGTGGATAAGGAATTGTCTGGATGGTTGCAGTCAAAGAGTTACAGTCAGCAGCTCAATATCCAGATGACAGACAAATTACAAGTGATGACTCTCAGGGGTCTGTACTGGCACCATTATGATTGTCAGAAACATGGATGGTGGAATTATGTGCACCCTCAGCAAGTTTTTGGATGACACCTAGAGGTGTGGTGTGGTCTACATGCTGGAGGAAAAGATACCACCTAGAGAGACCTTGACAGTCTTGAGAGGAAGGCTTGTGTGAACAACATGCAGTTCAACAAGGCCAAGTGTAAAGACCTGCATCTGGATCAGGGCAGTCCAAAGATATGTTTACAGACTGGGCAACAGATGAATAGAGAATGGCTGTGTGGAGAAGGGGGGACAAAAGGAAAGCTGTAGAGGGGCTCTTTATCAGGGAATGTAGTGTTAGAATGAGGAGTGAT
Organism: Centrocercus urophasianus; assembly: GCF_019232065.1. Taxonomy (NCBI): domain Eukaryota; kingdom Metazoa; phylum Chordata; class Aves; order Galliformes; family Phasianidae; genus Centrocercus; species Centrocercus urophasianus. The sequence continues at coordinate 16,729,520 of NW_024884253.1, forward strand.
GTTTTTATATTAAAAAAGATCAGATTTAGATTAGATATGAGGAAAAAATCTTCACTATGATGGTGGTGATGTACTGCAACAAGTTGGCTGGAGAAGATGTGAATATTCCATCCCTGGAAGCATTCAAGCCTGGGTTGGAGGGAGCTTTGGCAACCCAGTGTATTGGAAAGTGTCCCAGCCCATGGCAGGAGGAGGTAGAACTAGATGACCTTTAAAGATCCCTTCCAACCTAAACCATTCTCTGATTCTATAATCTAAGATTGACAGCTTTGTGACTTATTTTTTATAGTGAAGAAAAACAACATGCATTTTATCACTTTTGCAGAAATATGAACCTTCAAGCTACGTCAAAGCCACATACACTGGGAAAGAGAATGTAAGAATGTGCTTTTTATTATGGATGTTTATTAAAGTGGGTACTAATTCTATTATAAAATAGGTGACACTAAATTGTTTTTTATTCTACTTGTGGGAAAAAAAAAGTGGTGGAATTTGTTGCTCTTTTAGCTAGAATTTTAGAGTTCCAATATATTGTTTTCGGCAAACCAAGCATAACAAAAAATGAACATTTAATTTTGGAGAGTTAAGGTGTTATTCTATGCTGTATCTTCTCTTACTATGGTTAGCTGTTCATACTTTAGCCATTTCTATTATTATATTTGACCCCTGTGTCCTTTTGCTATTGAAAATGCTGTCCAGGCATTTGTTCAAAAAAACGCATCCATGAAGGACGACTTCATTGAGACCCATAACTCAAAGGAGAGCAAAACTCTGTGGGATTGTTTGAAGATGAGGAACAGAGATGCCAAATCTTAATTTCTAAGGTTGGAATGGGATGTTTCTAGGAGTAAATTCTTCATATCAGAGTTGCTGAAGGATTGCCATGCTTACAATAAATTGCAGAGAGATGTCTCCAAGACAGCAGACTTATGATGCATATGGATTCTTGAAACGACAGTAACTTCTAGGGGTGCAGTGCTAGATGGGCTCAGCTATTCTCTCTGTGTTCAGTGGAGCATCTTGGTTGCAGTCCTTGACAGCAGTGCAAAGGTACCTGCCAAAACCTTGGATGTATTCCCCTCACTGGATCGCAGGCAAATACAGGCTTTTTATTAGGCAAACAAGTACGCCCTTCTGGTGATTATATATTTATATTTTTATACTTGTATATATGATATTTAATATATTCAGGACTTTTAAAGTTTTGTGTAGTTTACAGCTGTGTTCTTGTTTCAAAATAAATCTGAAATAACAAGAGTTACTTTGAGAATAAAAGCTGTATCAAAGGTAGGTAAGTGTTTGTCCAGCAAGCAGTAAAAGGGACCTTGGAAGGCAAAGTAGAAAAGCAGAGACTACTCAAGTGAGGCTCAGCAGAGAGATTAAGCACGACTGCAGGATCCTTCTCTCCCTGCAAAAAAAAAACCCACAGAATCATACAATCATTAAGTTTGAAAAAGACTGCTAAGCTCATCCAGTCCAACCGTCAACCCATCACCACCATGCTCACTAAATCAGTCCCCTAATTGCCACATCTACACATTTCTTTAGACAGCTGTCTAAAAATAATTTTTTGGGGGGGCTAAAAATAACGGTTTATTAATTATTTTGTTTTTAGGTCCTTAGATGTACTTTTTTACTGGCGAAACAAAGATAAATTTGTTTTAATTGTTTGTCCACTGGTCCATCAGTCATTCCAATTTTGTTTTGTTCTCATCTTAGTCCTTACTATACCTCCATTTGTTGTATGCACTTGTATGCATGTGTTTGTTGTATGTATATGCCAGCCATAGTGAGAAGACTAAGTCTGACAGCGACTCTGCCTAGGGCTACAAGGTCCTAGGGCTAGAAGCATAGATTTGAAAGCAATGCTAGACTTTACAAGGTACGTCTACAGAAGGAGAAGTTTGAAGGATCACATTACTGCAACTCTCAGCACTTAATTCCACTGTGCTATTTTCATCCATCTGTTCCAACCACCTTTGCCTGAAATTCAATTCTTTTACTATGTATATCCCAGACACTTTATTTCTGCCACTTAAACTAGATGTTGTTCAGGATATTAAAAATAAATATTATTTTAGAAATTGAAAAGATTTCCAAGATCTCTCTGCAAACCACAGTCATGTTTGAATCTGCGTTGTTTGAATGATTTATTATACTTGTCTATAATAAGTCAAACATTGACAAATGTTGAATAACAAGTACCTGAGAAGTACTCATTTTTAAAATGCATGTATATGTCTTAGTAGAATTATTGATGATATTAAAATATAGTTCTAACATAAAAAATCCTTATCATTCCCTGAATAATTTTTTCTTGTTCAGAACTGGCTATCTATAGCCCTTCTTTTGATGCAGCACAACGTGCAGTTGTACTTCCAGGCTGCAGGCTGGTTCATGTGCACACATTGCTGGTGCATGCTATTAGAAGGAGATACACGAGAGAAATGAGCCGCAAGAGAAGGTAGTGGCTATGCTTAGTAGTGCAATGGAAACAAATTATCCAACTTTCTGCATCCAACCTCTGCAGAGGTGCTATATTTATCTCCAGAGCACCACAGAGGGAAATCTCTGAGACACAACGTAGTGACAGGCTGAGGCAGCTATACTGCTTCTGTTTTCAGAACAGCTATTGCCTCTATTAATTAGTTTCAAGGTTTATGCAACATGATGGATAGTATGATGTCAGTGTGCCCAGGTGCTTCCAAAGTTTTAGGACAATCAAAAGACAAAAAAGTGAATAAAAAAAGAGGAGCACTCAACAAGTGTAGTATGATTCGAGAGTATATTTGCTCAGACATGCTTAACTTTGCAGTTATCTGAATCAAATTCTGGTTTTACCAGGAGGGTAGAAAATAATATAGATTTTAACATATTGAGCATGCTTAGCAGAACTACTCACTTAGAAAACACAAGACCTCATTATTTTTGCTAATGGAAATGTTTAATAATTAACAAACAAATACAAAAACAGAAGATGATCAAATGCAAAAAAGGCAAAAAAAAACCAAAACAAAACAAAATAAAAAACAAAGTTTTTTTTGGATAGGAAAGGAAAGAGAATGAAGCTTATTGGAAAAACTGCTACTTCAACACATATGTCTAAATCAAATCTGGGGTAGGAATTGACTGAGTGGGTTACCTAGTTTCTGCCACTTAGAGCTGCCATGACAAACTGTATTACACTGACAGAAGAGACAGTGAATGAATGCCTATAAGCAAATGGTGTCAACACAGACAACTAAAATCAGTTCAGCACTTCTGAGACAGCCAGTGTGAAGAACATGTACTTTCATGAGGAAAGATAATGGTGGGAAACAGTGCCTTTTTAGCCCTTGCAAATCTCTGCATACCTTTAAATGTGCGGAGTCCTGCCTAATATATCCCTATAAGAATTATTTTGAAGTTGTAGTGCTGACTATTTCATGCTTCCATTTCTTTTACAGACTAGAAGTATGTTTATATACTAAAATCTAAACAACACAATTTTACATGCAGTAAAGAGGGTATGACATGAATAGCATCATAGTAATAAAAATAGTAGATGTGTACTGTATACAGAACATCCCAGAGGACAAACCCTATTTTGTAGAAGTCTAAAGGATTGAAATTTTGATTCTATTTTGGAAAAAATCCTAAACCTACTGTAAATGTTTACAAAACAAAAGGATGAAGAATGTTCATCAAAACCAGAAGCAGTTTTATTTGAGGGAGGTTTTTGACTTCACTGTGTCTGTTCATGTTTGTTTCTCTCTCTTGCAATCAGGGGATGGATTTGTTACTGCATGAGTCAGATGGAGAGTTTGAACATGCATTTTTGACATCTGAACATCTGCACCAATGAAATGTGAGGACTGATCTTGATCTTTCTTCTGTTTGTTTGTTGGATCACTCTGAAATCCTCGAGTCTCTGGAAATGTTCTTGAAACAGATACAGTTCTGGAAAACATCTGTTTCAATAAAATTTCATTTCTTCCAAAATATTTACTCAGCTTCAATTATTGCATCTTCCTCCTCTTCTATTAATGAGACTATCTGAAATTTTTAAAGAGATCTAAGGGAAGTACTTGACTAAATGTCACTACAATACAGTGGGAACTAATCACCTTCTTCCTTCAGAGTTTAAAAAAAAATCAAACTTTTTAAATTTATGAATGGTGATTTTAGAGAAGCCTCCAACTGATTATTCCCTGACAGTTGCCTACATGTTTACCTTAGACATATAATTTACTAATTATATGATTCTTGTGTTCATATACACATGAAAGATTAACTGATAGATCCTGATTCCTATAGGCAAAGCTCCAGGAATGCTGGTCTGAAAAAAGGCTTGTTTCCAAAGTTTGCCTTCTGTTTTCACCTACTCCTTATGATCGTAATTATTTTGTTTTTTGTTTTGTTGTTGTTGTTGTTGTTGTTTTTTAATGTACAATAATTATATCCACAACTACCGTGTATGGCATACTGTCACAAAGGAAGATTTTCTTTACCACAAAGATGAGAGAAAGATGGATTTCCTGAGTTCAGGGCCATTGGCATCCCAGGAGGAAAAGGGAAGCAAAATAGAGAAGAATAATCAAATGATTGATTTTTGTCTTCCCTGTTCTTCAGCCAGTGACCTGAGTTGGGGAAGGACACATGGAAAGAAAGGCATGTCTGAGAGGTGGGAACAGAAAATAAAGGGCTCCTCTTCACCTTCTCACATGCTCAGGAGCTTTGAAGTGGCCAGGCTGAGGCTTTGTTAGGACTGGCTTAGTGTCGTTTCAGAAGCCACTTCTAATAGCTTCTAACTGAAAAAAAAAAAAATAATCAAAGCCCACAGTGGCAATGTGGAGGCGTGCAGATGGCTCTCTATCAGGATAGTTCCATCTTGTTTGCAGGGGAAGAAGTACAGAACAATATATCACTCCTGAATTTGGTTATTATTTCACTGTTATCAAAACTCTATGTAAAAATAGTTAGGTGTTTCAAATTGGAAATTTTGAATGCTTGAGGCAGAACAAAGAATATTATATGAAAAACAGTGATGCAGACTTCAGCTTAGCTCGTCAAAAAGGGTTACAGTAGTAGGTTCATCACAAGGGTGCCAGCTCAGGACTGACTTTGGTATTTTGTTAATTTAGTGCAAAAAAGAGTTGTATTCAGATCTTCTTGTCCAGAAAGAGGTTTATTTTAGCCCAGGAATTCCATGAAATGAAACGAAAATCCAAAGAAAACTAAAATTTGGGTATGAGAGGCTTAAAAACTCAAAGGGCTCAGACCTCAGTAATGTTCCTTTATACCAAGATTTGAAACCTTCCTGACTTGCCGTTACAGAGTCATGTGATATGTTGTAATTTAACACTTCAACTCTACCTATGCTTATAAAAGCTCCCCGACATTGCTATGTGTGATGTACAGTGTGACCTTTGAACTCACAGCTTTGCATAAAAACAGGTTAGAGAGAACTACTGAGAAGTTCTAATGACTCCTCATATATGCAAGGTTGTGACCAGTATCTTTTGAAGTCCTGGTGGGAGTTATTTTTCAGGCGGGAGTAGCTGAATGGTTTTGTCCCTGTGGAGCTGCAAAAAATAACTTTTCTTGCTTTTATTGATATTAGTGGTATTGCAAGAGTTGTCAACATTAAGGGTAAGATTTTGTTTCCTTTATAAATCTTGTTTGTAGGAGTTTTCACATCTGGGTTATTTCAAATTACCCAAACGTCAAGAAATTTGGTGTTTAAACTGTCAGCATGAGTGTGATATTTTAAAGCAAAAATGTTAAAGTCCATTAAAATATCAGAGCAATGGAATGGGAAAGTATAACTTGTTCCCATGAGATCAATGGGAGTTTTGCCTTTGACTTCAATGGAAACAGGAAGCAGGCCATAACTCGTAATCAGTTTCAGAATTCCCCAGCCTCATCTCATGCTTCAAACTTTAGCTAATATTTAGAAGCTAAGTCCGAGGTGTATATGTATACATTCATGCGCCTTTTCCTTCTGTCAAGTTTTTAGCAGGATTTTCACTGTGTTTTGACCTCAACTCACCTCTGGTTACAGTGTCAGTACACCTCTACTGAAATAACATTTTTGCCAGAGCAATGGCAAAGAAGACACACATATCCTCCATTGCCCTTGATGTGAGAGGCTGGCATCTTGTTTCAAGTCCCCTGAAACGTCCAGCCACAGAGCCAGTGTAACTAGAGATGGAAAACCGAGTATTGGGTCGCATGTTGCTCTCCCTCGGAAGTCTAGAATTGTTCCCTGCAGTTTACAGTCTAGTTTTAAATATCTTGAGTGCTAATGGGCATTTCTCTTTTTCCTAAGGGGTATGTAACAGTTTAACAGAACTTGCTATAGGAAACATATCCAGATAGCCACTAGATACTCCCAGAACCCAGCTTAAGGGTAACATCTTTTTCCACAAGAAGAAAAAGCTACAAAGAAGTCACATTGCCTTTAGAATCTACCCTCTTTCAGTTCTTACAAATCACAGAATCATTGAATGGTTAAGAATGGAACAGTTCTCTGGAAGTCATCTCTTCAACCACTCTGATAACCAACATCCCCAAGAACACATTACCAAGAACTGTGTCTGGGAAACTATTGAATATCTCCAGGGAAGGAGACTTCAGAGTGCTTCGATACCTCTGTCATCTTCACAGTAAAGTTTTTTCCTCATGTTCAGATGGAATTTCCCGAGTTTCAGTTTGTGCCTATTGCCTCTCATCCTATCAGTGGATGCCACTGAGAAGACACCCTCTCTTCAGTTACTTACACATTTTGATCAGATTTCCCTGGGGTTTCTCTTCAGGTGGAACAGGCTCAGGTACCTCAGCCTTTCATGAGAGGTGCTCCAATCCATTTATCATTTTAATAGCCTTTCACTGGACTCTTTCCAGGAGCTCCACAACACTCTTTTACTGAGGAGCTCAGTACTGGCACACAGAACTCCAGGTGAGGCCTCACCACAGCTGAATAGAGGATCCATTGACCTGCTGTCAACTTTTTTTCTAATGCAGCCCAGGATAATATTGTCCTTCTGCTGGCTCATGATCAACTCGTTGTCCACCAGAACAACCAGGCTTTTCTTTGCAGAGCTACGTTCCAGAAGATGAGCCTGCAGCCTGGACTGATACCTGAGGTTACTCCTCCCCAGATGCAGGATCCTGCAATTACTTTTGTTGAATGTCAAGAGGTTCCTCTCTGCCCATCTCTCCAGCCTGTTGAGATTCTTCTGAATGGCATCATAGCACTCTGTGATCAGGTGGTGATATCTTCTTCCCCCCTCCTTCCTTTCTTCTGTTCATTATTTTACCAGGCTTTACAGACAGAAATCTTTTAACGTTGCTTTACATTGCTGTCTTTCTTTTATTTTGACCATGAAAATATTTTGTTTTGATTTAATTGCATTTTTGGCAGCCATAGACAGTATAAATACTTTCTGTGTTTGTTATAGATCACAGTACAATAGAAATATCCACAGCCACTCTTTAAATTGATAAGATTTCGTAGTCTACATGTAGCTTTCTGTCTATTTCTTCTTGAACAAAGTCTGACAAAGACTCTACAATTTACTATCCAAAAGTATGCGTGGCAGCTGAAATAACATTCAGTTTTCCCCATGTTCAGGAATGCTACATTATATCATGTCAGGTTACATCATCAAGTTACCTGAAATAATACAGCAAAAAAAGTATAAATCAGGAACATGGGCTGACTTTCGTCTTCAGTGTAAGGAAGTACAACTGATTATGAGATAAAATGACCTAGCAGTAACATACAGTTTTCAGTACACTTCTTGCTCAGGACAGTGTAGTATTGTTGCTTTTAATTGTACATCATACACCCACGATGTACATACAGTTCATCCATTCACAGGTTGTGCCACATTCTGCAGTATTTCTAATAGTAAATGGGACTGGTAAAAAATGGCAATATAGGTATGGTGAGCAATCCAGATGTCCTCTAAGGGGACTTTTTGGCTGTTTGATTTATTAATTGAGTTGCAGAACAAGGGCTTTGGAAGAACTGAAGTTTTACTCTGATTAGCTGCCACCTGATTTGTTTATTTATTTAATTATTTATTTATTCATTCATTCACTTTAGGTTTTAATACATAGCTGATGAAGATCAGAAACCTGCAAGAATTCATCCAATGATATTTGTTCCATAAAATCAGAGAAACCATGAGTAAATGATCTATTTTGTTATCTAGTACTTCATATTCACAAGTATGATATTTTGATAGTCCTGCAGATCCATTTAGTCTCACTGAGTGAAATTCTAGAGGAAAACTAAAGCCAAAAAACCTCTCAGGCTAACTTCTCATTAGCCATATTGCTGAAGAAATTGACAAAGGAGAAAAATTATCAAAAAGAATGAGCTAGGTGAAATCTTGTCCCTGCTGTGATCAATGAAATTTCTTCCCCGATAACAATGTCAGCATTTCAAAATTTCAATGTAAAACCTGAATTTAGCCAATATTATGATAGTTCAAAATGCATCAATTGAGCTTAAACTTATTTTCTTCAAAGACAATGGCAAAACTGAAATGTATTTTAAAGAAACAGCCTCCAACAATTCCCTCAAGAAAAAGGAAACAATTTTTCAGTCTCTGCAATATAACATTATTCAGACTTTTCTATAGTGTTTTTGCTCCTGCTGGATTGGTAAGTGAGAGATTACTTTCTTTCTGAACATCTATATTTCCACAGCTCTGGTCCACACTTATTTGTTCTTCCAGCCCTCACGTTTTTCACCAGTGAAGGGAGTAAATGAATATTAAAATGGAAGTTATGCTTTTATCAGTTATACCTCTTTTAATTAAGAGGAAATTTTAATTAATCTGGCACCTCAGGAAACCTTGTCTTATTTTTTTGTTGCTATGAAAGCTGAAGTTGTCCACATAAAAAGAAGCCGTAAAAGAAGTTTTTAATTACTTTTCAAGTAAGTTTTAACCAAACTGTCGACTGCTGTGTGCACTATGTCAGTTAACACGTGAAGTAAATCTGACAAAGAGCACTTTATGTACCTTCAGAGCAAGTATATCTTTACCAACACTTCTGAGTTATTTTAAGTTTGCAAGCTGCAAGTGTCTCCTGTGTTCTAGCTTTGATAACAGTAAAACCAAGACTGGAGATGAGTAGCACCTGGTAATTAGTACTCTGACCATATCCAACATGCAGAATGGTTGAAGTTTCAAGTGTCCAGACTCCAGCAATACCTTCCCCAAATGCTGAAGTAGTTACTTCACAACCCAAGGCAATCTTGCTTCTCTCCCGCTGTTATTGCTATGAGAATACTTTGTCTTGCAAAAAAATGAAAATCCTTCCATAATTTCGTGTAAGTCAATGATTTTCATAATGCTTTAAGCATTCCTTTGAACGTGCCTTTGATTTCATCATGTCCTAGAGAAGCAAAGCCTCTGTAAATGCTGTGATTGGCTTTTAAGAACCAGTGACTGAACTGAAAGTGAAATAAGACAGGAAATATTTTAAGAATTCTTTAGCTTTTCTTGTTGTGTTTCTATTTAATAACACCTGCTAATCATAAATAACAAGAATAATAGTCTGTAATACCAATAGAGAGTAGACAGCAAGTGCCTTTCACCTCTTGCAGGTAGGCAGACTCGTTCAAGTAAAAGTAATAAGAGCAGAATGTTGATCTGGCCCTGCCCGATCACTACGACTGTCTGATCTCAGTGCTCCCAGCACTGGCGTGCGAGGTGCCCTGCCCTGACAGCAGCAATGACCTTTGGCAGCACCACAGCAACCACAATGCATGCTGAGCCCAGACCTGAACTGCACTTCTGCTCTGCCAGCAGCACCAGGATTGCAGGTGCGCTGGGATAGAAGATCACATCACAGATGACAGATCACTGTGGTGATTCAGTTTCTTAGCTATATATTCATCTATAAATATAGCTGAACACTAAAAGAGTTGTGCACTTCAGCCCTTGTCTGTAGCCTGAGAGACTCCAGTGATCTATAAAGTAACAGATTCAGATGCAGTCTGGCAGGCCTGTATCTCCTGCCTTAAAAACAGTGTTAGGCTTTCAGACATCATCATCAGGAAAAGAAGTGTGTGAAAGTCACAAAGCACCCTGAGGACCAAATTATGACAAAAATGTGACTGACAAATGGAAAAGACAGAAGAGTGGGTAATCCCAAGCAGACAAAGGAGTGAACAGGACTTGAATTTCTTCATTGTTTTTCTGGATAACTTTTCTGATGTCTTTCATTAACAAATGCACTGGTGTCACACTCCATGCACATCACCCAGATTTGATATATAAAGCCAGGAGGAGTGTTATTAAACAGAAAGTAGTCACAAATATAGTGGTCATAGAGGAACCAGACTATAGAGGAACACATGGGCAGGAGGCACAGTGGTAGCAGAGGCTGTTTTCCAGCCACTTTTATTTAAATTCCCATTTTTGCAATGTTCCATCTGTCAAGGGTATTCCCAAATATCATTCTGGTTCTGCAGAGAGGTGGCTACAGCTTCTTTGCTGTAATAGTTGCATAAGTCTAAAAAAGAATATTCAAATAATGATTGTTAAGCAAGAAAACTAAAAAAGATCAAAGGTTATCCTTCTTTCTCATGCTATGAATAAATCCAAATCAGCCCTTGCAGAACCCTCTAACTAAAATACTTATGAAATTCCCTGTTGACAGCAAAATAATTGGTCTTTATGACATATGACATACTTATGCAACTTTTTTTTTTTTTTTTTTTTTAGACTCCAAAATCTATGCCCTTTTCTATCAACATTCCTTTAACACAATATTCCTCATTAATCTGCATCCATTAGCAAATCATGTGCTGAGGGTTTCATTTCTGCAGGAATCCATATTGTACTGTGTGAAATGCTGCCAAGAGACGTTGTAATACTTGAGATATTGGATGCAGATAGTGGCCCTGGAAAAGGCTTTGGAGAGAGAATAAATAATGTTGGTATCATTGATTGTGGGGCCACCTGGCACAGAGTGCTATTCAATATGAGCTGTAACCTTGCAAACCTTCAAACAGCTGGGGTTGCAAGAGCACAACACAGCATCCCATTTTTGATGTCAGCACTCCTGATCCTAGTAGCCGAGTCAGAGGTAGTATAGAAGCACTACCAAAGGCTGAAATTTTCCCTGTGAAGAGATATTTTGTTTATATTGCCTGTACTAGAATACCCTCTATTAGTAGACTTAAAACGGTTGAGGTACAAACCTAAGCACAGGCATATGATTGTCTATACTGTGTAACTGTTGGCAATTAGCAACTGTTACACTTCTCACCTGGCCCTGGGAACAGTAACACCCTCTCAAAATAAAAATTAAAAAAAAAAAATAAAATAAAAATCTTGACATTGTCTCCAGCACGGATCAGGATTTCCAGAGGGAAATCTAGATGCAATCAGCTAGTACTGAAGGGTAAAAGAATTTAGCTGTAGGAATACAAGCTACGCCATACAAGATGCCCTTACAGTCTGTGCTAACTTTATTTGCTAATATATCATAAGTCTTTATCATTTTATCCAAAGTAACTACTACGAAGATTTTCTTGCCTAGAGCTCTCATTGGTGCCAGTACTGAAGGGCACCAGTGCATTACAATGCTTCTTTGTCATTGCAGATATCCACCATTGAGAGCACACTTCGCTTATGTCACAGATTAAATGAGGTCCATTTTGCCTTCTTCCTAGGCAGATTTTATTTGTATCTTAACCCAACCAGCCATGTTTATATGCCATCTGTACCAGTGAGCTTTGACAGTATGGTGTGTGTGACAGTAATGGATGGTCTGAACTTTCTGGGTTGAACAGTTTTCTGTTATTGCCAGCTTGATGGAAGATTGTAATAGAAACATAGAGAAGTTTGAGAAGAAGAGAAGTTTGGGCTGGGAGGGACCTTTAAGATCCTTTAAGACCTAGTTCCAACTCCCAGCTGTAGGCAGGGACACCTCCCTCTAAACCAGGTTGCTCAAAGCCCCATCCAGCCTGGCCTTGAATGTTTCCAGGGACGGGGCATCCACAGTCTGACTGAGCAATTTGTTCCAGTGTATCAGCACTGTCACAATAAGGAGTTTCTTCGAAATATCTAGTCTAAATCTACACTCCCTTCCCAGCTTTTATGTAGTCTCCCTTCAGGAACTGGAAGGCCACTATAAAGTTCCCCTGGAGCATTCTCTTCTTCAGGCTGAAGAGCCCCAACCCTCTCAGCCTGTCCTCAAAGGAGAGGTATTCCAGCCCTCCAATCATCTCTGTTGCTATCTTCTGGTCCCACCATGTCTGGGCGCACACCACAAATTTTGTCCTCCACATGTGCTGCTAACTTTCTGATGCTAAAGAGCAAGTCATACTCTCAGGGTTCCTTCCCTCCTTCCCCTTCCCTTCCCTAACTTAATAAGTGTTTTCCTTTTATGTACAGGGAGGATCAACTCATCAGCTGAAGTGAGTGCTTATGGCTCCCTTTAATTCAGCAAACATATGCTAAATAATACTTACAAAGAGTAAGCCAGCAAGACAGGCAGAATAATTTTAGAACAATCTCCATGGCTATAATTTGTTTGTTTTAAAGAGGAAAACATTGCTTCGTATTTGGTAGGGATCATTTATAGTTTAGGACATTGCTAAATTTTAACAGTAATGTTTTGCACTGTGACAAGCAGAGATAATTAGAACTATCTTAAATATCCAGCTTGAAATGTCTGCATGTTTTCCTTCTATGGGAAAAAGAGTGCTTTTATAAAAGAAGTAGATAAACAGCTCTTGTTCTTTATAGGGGCATAGAGTGAAATAACTCTGTAAATAAATTAGTTAGATAATCTTTTAGAGCTTAATGAGAATATGAAAATAACTGTTTTTCTTAAAAGAGAAGTAATGTAAAACATATGACTTCCCTAATTAAAAACATAGAATAATAGAGCTGTGACTAAAAAAAAAAAACAAGAAAGAAAAATCTGTAATAGATTTTTGCAGAACCGTACACAAAAATATTGTGGAAACTCACATAAGAACAAGGTTATAAAGCGTAAAATATATATTAGTGTTACAAGGCTACTGTAAAAGCTTGGTTTTATTGTTTATAAAGACCACATTTTAGAACAAAACAAAAAAGTGTGGCTTTTACTTTATTTTATAAACATTATGCAGGATAAAATGATGATGGGCTTTATCATGGAATGATAAAGAATGTCATTACTGTGGTCTATAAACCCGCAAAGAACCTCTCTCTTTGAAAATAATAATCTACTGTCTGCTGGGGATAGAAATGAACTTCCATGTCTTTAAATATTAAAGCTGCCTAAAAACTCCAGGATGGTCCTACTAGTTGTGATGAAAACTCTATCTAGCCCTATATCCTGCCTCCAGCAATGCGAGTAAATGGACGACAGGGAAAAAGAGAAATATGCATAAGTATCAATATTTCCTTTCAAAATTCTCCCAGTCTTGTTCTACTTCCAGTTCAGTGATATTCTTGATTGTCTTTTTAGTGTCTCTTTACATGGACTGTTTTACTTCACCGGGGAACAATAAGTGCAGTACTTCAGGCCCTTAGCATTTATTTATTTTTTCTTTACATTCTGTATTTTGATACTTTTAGAGGAATGGTGATTTATAAAACTACTATCAATATGTATATTCATATGTAGAGCTTTCTTCAAAATATTCTGTGGAAGAAATTTCTCTCTTTGTTCTAACAGAAATCTTTATCATTTAAATATTCCGTTTGTTTTCATAGAAAGAAAGGAGATGAAAATTGTGATCTTTCCTAATCAACAAAGAGCGTCAACCAAGCCAACCCAAACTTGATTTACATGCTTGATTAGCATACTTCCTTTCATCAGCTTGGAATGGTCAGAAAAGACATGTAAGGTTTCTGGCTTTGTACATCAAATCAGGAAAATAGCACTGGCCATTTTAAGGAGCTTTTAAAAAGCAGAAGTAGGAACTCTGTAATGCACTGAAGCTTCTGTCCTGGTAGTTTTCATGAGACCCAGATACAGGAGAGGAAAAGCACCTGCCAGTCAAACGTGGAAAATTTGATATTGATATAATATAATTTCAATAATAATAGTGGAAATATTCAGTGTTGCTGACCAGTGGAAAATGAGGTCAAGCCTAATAAATTATCAGGTAAGCATATTTCCTAAAGTACACATCTGTTTGATACTTCTGCTAAGAAGCACTTACGTGAGTTTTTCAGATATTTGCCTGTCATGCCAGTTATGTTCTGAGGAGCACAGATATGGCAGACCTCTTGTTATCCCTTAGTGGTGTGCTGCTGAAAAAAAAGGTCAAAATTCAGACTCAAACCGTTCTTTCAGAGTAGAAATGGCTGAGATTATGTGCAATGTAGATGAAGGCAGTACTACAGTATTTGTGTATGAGGGTGTGCTTAAGAAAGCATGACTTTCACAAACATGAAAAGACATTACTATCTGAGATATTAAAAATGTACACGGTCCGTTACTATGATTTGTGAGATATATTACACAATTTTTAAGATCTGATAATTTTCCTTTAGAACTTGGCTATTCAATCTTTTGGTTTGCCTGAGTTATGCTGATTGAAGAATCGTCTTGGGCTGTATATAGAAGTTACAGGATAGTTAATGTGTATAAGTCACAAATCTTCTTTTATGTATTTTTTACATATTTTATGTTTTATTAAAACAACAAAAAAAAGAGGGCAATGAAATTGCTTGGCCATGTATGCTTTAGCACATGAGACATAAAGTGGAATTATTAGTATGCTGCTGAGATACAAGTTTAGGTGACTTAATTTGTATCATCTCAAATTCCTACATGCCCATCTTTTTTCTCCACAAGTGTTTTTTTGTGAGCTGAAATACTATGGCAATCATCAGTGGTGTTTAAGGGTACAGGTTGATTACAAACTATGTGAATCTGAATAGGTAATAGCATTTCAGAGAAGCTGGAGCCATTTATGAAGACAAACTGAGAGAACTTGGCTTATTCAGTCTGTAGAAGAGAAGCCTGGAGGGAAACCCCATTATGACTTTCCAGTATTTTAAGGGAGATTACACACAGCAGGGAAATCAACTTTTTACACAGGTAGATAGTGATAGGACTAGAGGGAATAGTTTTAAACTGAAGGAGGGGAAATTCAGATTAGACATTGGGGGATGTTTTTTCATGATGTCATGCTGGCACAGGCTGCCCAGAGGAGCTGTGGATGCCCCATCCCTGGAGGTATTCAAGGCCATGTTGAATGGGGCAACCTGATCTAGTGCTTGATCTAGCAATTGGCAACCCAGCCATAGCTGGGGATTTGGACTAGATGAACTTTGATGCATCTTCCAACCTAAGCCATTCTCTGATTCTCTGTCTAAAGAGAATTTATACACCAGATTAATAGCATCTGTTTAGGGTTCTCAGCTTGCAAAAATCAGCAACTCTTAAGCCTAAGCAATAGGAAATACTAAACAGATACTAACCATTTTTAAAGCCTGCAATCTCCACATAGTGAGGATCTAAAATCCACAATCCTCTCTGGAGCACAAAACCTCAAAAAGTAAGAGGAGAATCTTTTAGGGAGAAGCTTGAAGAACAGGGACCTGAAGGCAGGGTGAGGCCTCATCCTCGCACCTCATCTTCACTTTTTTCTTTCTTTTTGAGTTGTATTGTACAGATGTAAGTTGTATGGCTGAGAACTGGATTCTCAAACTCCAAAATTGCTACTGCTAGTATGTTATATCATGGCTTGAACTGATGATTGAGCACCAGGAGAAGGGAGTGGCTGACCCAGGGAGCACAGATGCAAACAATTCACCCCTGACTCCATCCCTGTTTGGGCTTATTTGAGGGCTAGTGTTTGAAAAGGAAATGTATCTTGAATAAAGGCTATTTCCTGAGAAGGAGTGGTCTGTAACCACAAACCTCTCATCCCTGATTAGGTGAGTCAACATTTTCCTATATGTGATCATTGATCTTAACAAAATTTTGCCTGGTATCTTGAAGAACTTAGCAGAAGGAGTTTCAGTGCTTCCAAGGACCTGTACCACGTATGACCTGAGTAGAAGGGTGACCCCCTGGCTAGCCACTGTGAGTTGGATATTTTTTCTGTGAACTGTAGCTGATACCCTATACAGATGAACACCAGTTTCTGAACGGACTTAAGCGTCACAAGAAATAGCAAAGCAGTGCAACCCCTGGACAGATCTGGTTGATTCTATCAAGTTAGCTGGACATCAATTACAAATATGAGTGCTTTTTTAGGCATATTGCTGAAGAGGCCCAACATTCGTAGTCTCTCTTGTTCAGAAAATGTTACTCATAGTTCTAACTTTCACTGGAGATTGATGAGTTGATAAACTAAAATTAGGTTCTAGAATGAGGCTGTTTGCTGAATCTTAGGATATCTTAGGCTTAAAAATCAAATTTAAAAAACTTTTTGTTGGACTATACCTGAGGAAGTGTCAGGATACAGATTCATTTCTGTGCAGACAGCAGGTAGACATGAGATTAATATAAATCTTATATTTGTTTACTTTCGTCTTTACTAATATGTTAACTTCAAGTGGAGCTGACTACAGTTAGATATAACAGAGAGAAATCAGTTGAAAAAAGAAGGAAGAGAAAACACTTTCAGGAAAACTTCTCCTTTAACAATGGGAAAATTATACATGGTATGAATCTGCTAACATCTACTAAAAAATACTCTGGCCCAGCACCTCTAAATATTCATAAGTACATTAATGTTGCTATGTATGTGTCCATCTCTTTGCTATCAAAACTCTTCAAGGTGATAAAGGGGAGGTACGTATTTTACCTTCTTTCATTCCAGTTCAGAGTTATTACAACAGCAAGAGTGCCTAACATTAAACTGCAAAATTGCAGCGAATGTTGCACTTAAATAGAAGTAGAGAAGCATTTATAACACTGACTAGGTCTTCACTCCTTTTTTCCCCCCTCTGGTTCCATCTTCCACTCACAGAAGTACCCTGTTCTCCACTGAAATGTTGCCCTGTTAAGTACTGAAACTGCTTTAAAGGTTTGATCAACTATAGCGTTCTGTTTTGGGCAGCAGTGTATAATCACATCGCTTGGATAAGTATTTTACCTCTTAATAAGTGTTTAAAATTTTGATAGGACTCTTCACATGTTTCTACACAAAACCTTCTTTGACCGTAGAAGCATCTTGGATTTACACTCAGCAGAAAGGGTGAATTTGGCTCGGTGTGTCAATTCACCAGGGACAGGAAACATCTGGCTTCAAGACTGTACTATAAGATCTTTTTCACAATGCCCAGGCAAACAGGGAAGCACTAGTAGCAGACACCCTCCTCTCTGCCAAGATTCTGCAAAAAATGATGGAGTTTTTGTTTCTTGGTGAAAAAGATTATACAGTGGCTACACTGCAGAAGACACATTTTTCTATCTAAATCAGTTTAAATATGTATTTTCACATGTTTAAAAAAAATAAAAGCATGTGAGAACTGGCATGCTTTATCTTGCAGAGGAACAGATTGCTGTCTTGGCTGACTGCAAACATAGCATTACAAATTAAATCAAAAGAAAACTCATTATCACTTACTTTGTGTACAGAAATACGACGGCTTCCATACTTTGCTGTAGACGTTTTTGACATCTTCTAAACTAGAAGAAATGTAGCTGCATAACTTCATTTGCAATGCTCAAATTCAGCAATCGCAAACTTTTTCTGTTGTTTAAGACAAAGCAGGAGACATTTTGCACTGCTTGACAAAAGCCAGAACAGATAACTATCTATCTGGTTAAAGCACTCAATCGTAAAATTAGAGTTGATTGAAAATTGTCACTGAAAATTTGTTAAAAGAACCTTGAGTTATTGAAGATGTGATTTTGCAGAGTTCTTTGCAGATTAACAGAATCAAGCTAGTTACAGTCCAGAGAAAAATCTGTCAAAATAAAGGAGGCATCTTTGCAGAGAAATGGCTGACAGGAATTTTTCCGAAGCACTGGCATAATACATTGAACCTTGTGTGAAATTGTTAGCCTTGGTTAGAAGATATGTCAGATAACTGTTTCATACCCACTTCTGACCTTCTACAGTTAAATTAGGGATGATCAAACATTTTCTGCCGAAATTATTTTTCGGCAGAAAACTGAATTCTCTCAGAAATATTTTCCTACAAATACTGTATTCTTTCCACGAAAAACCTGTTACTTTTTTTGGCTAAAACCCCCAAATCAAAACCTTTTCTGCCTATCCTGTTATTTCCTTTTGCAGCCAATAACTTTGAGTTTTAAATTCTGATAAAATGCTGACATTTTCCAGAGATGAATTTGTTTTTATCTTATGAGACTCTGATTATATTACATTAATTCAATTACCCATTTTTATCATCTCATCTTCTATGCCTTTTTTTCTAAACAAGTCCAAATCCTGCAGTCTCTCTCCACACAAGATTTTCATGGCCATGGTCTTTTTCAGAACTGTGTACTTCTGCAGTGTCTGTTTGGTGTGACCTGCTCAGTAGACCTCATTGGAAAGGTAAAACAACCAACTTCTGAAAGATAGAATGTTTTTTTAATCGTGTTCCAGTGTTGCATTTTTAATGTTTCATCATCTCAGCTCTATGTTTAATTCCCTCTCCACAATGACAGATATCTCCTGAATATCTGTGTTCATCTTCTGAGTTGACAAAAATAAGTCAGTAACCCATACTTATTTCAGGATTTTTTCTTCAGCGTGGATTATGTTGCATCTGTCAACACCAAGTTGACATACATGTGTCAACACGTCCTCGTTTACAAAAAATGATTAAGACTCAAACAGAGTGAAGAATTTTGCTTGTTCCTGGTTTGTTTAACTCCTTCACAACCCATCCTAATGTTTTAACATATAAGTATATGCAGTCAATGCTGAAACTACTTAAATTCAGAAGTCTCTACGTTGTATTTCTCACCTGTCTCTCCAAACTTTTGGCACTTTACTTGAGGAGCATCTCTCCTGTGGAGACAGGCTGAAGGAGCGCAGCTTGCTCAGCCTGGAGAAGAGAAGATGCTGGCACAAGTTGTCCAGAGAGGTTTTAAATGCCCCGTCCCTGGAGGTGTTCAATGCCTGGCTGGATGGCCCTGGGCAGCCTGGTCTAGTGCCTGATTTAGTGGATGGTAAATTTGCCTGCAGAATGATGGTGGAACTAAACACTCTTTGAGGTCTCTTCCAACCTAAGCCACTCTGTGATTCTATGAATATTAATTTTTGTTTGTTGTCCTGCTTTCTGTTCCACAGAATCTTATCCAACACCTTTCTGATGTTCATGACATAAAAATTAGGTCAAAGTCTCATTTTTTCCTCTACTGTCCCTTAAAGAGATCCTTTTTGTGATCAGATTATTATCAGTTAGTTTGGGCTATGTCTATGCTTGTGTACTAATTGCTGGTATCAGTAAAGAAAAAGTAATAAAGCAAAGGGCAATGTGAAAAACATTACTTTCTGAGTAATCTGGATTATTCAACTTTGATTTAGTAGCATTAAGTTTATCAGAGGAAAAAAATACTTTATTATTTAGATAAGCTAAAATATAACACCTGTCTATATTCAGTTAGACATTTTAAATGTGACTTGATTACCAGAAGTGTTGCCAACATGTATCTCAGTTCAATGAAAATTTCAGCCATTTGGAATAAATGCACAGAATGCTGCAGCTGTATGATTGGAATACATCTGTGCTGCACATTGCATCTTGGCTACTACAAGCAATCCAACTGCTGTGGAGCTGAGAAAATTAGCCTGTACAGAGTATCCCACTGATGCAGCTATCGTGTTTCCAATAATCTGTAACATACTGCAGTGTGTCATGCATTGTTTACGTTCCCTGACATGGCAGTGCACAGCTTTTTAGGCTCCTGCATGAGAATTCTCCTGGGAGTTCACAATGTACAAATTAGATATATAGGCTGTCCATGCAGCATATGGAAAGAGGTAAGTGCCAGCAATCTGACCAGACAATAACCTAGCAAGCCAACAGGAAATGTTGCAAGTAAAGCCTTGCCAACATTTAGGCAATTTACCTTTGCCACAGGGAGAGATTTTGTTTTATATACTATTGACAGCCAATTGAACTGATAAACCCTCTGTTTAGGAATGAGTAGAGGTCAATGCAACTTCTGTCAGAGGAGGGAGGATGGAGTTTGTAACTGACTTTTTCTGTATAGCCCCACGTTACATTCACTTGCCATCAGGACACTTGGCTACTGGTTCATCTGCTTCTAAAATTACTTGAAGGCAGATCTCAGCTTCATAGGAGAGAACTTTTACTCCAGAGATGCCATTAAGTGGGGAGAGCTGCTTCTGTCATGGTAGGTCTTAACACCAACAGAGGCACCCTGGTCCATCTGGGCCAGGAGCTGATAGAAATTGAAAATAAATATCCAGATAGGAATTGCAAGAATATTTCATCAAATACTTTCCCAATCTTCAACTTAATATTGCTGAGGAAATTCTTGAGTGGAAAAAGAATATGAAGCTATTTTTCTGTAATTAAACTCTCACCAGGACAGGGGCAGTAAAGCTATTTATATCTACAGGGCTTCACAGTTTCAGAAAGGGCTTTTTAAATCTGTATTTCCTTTTTCTCAGCAGAGTAGAGAGTATATGAAACAGCATGTGTCTTTGTGACTGTTGGTATGGAAGGGGTAAGTCCTTGTTCCCTGGGAGTAAATTAATTTGTTTGCTTATCTGTTGAGTAATGGTTTGTTTGATTGCATTCTGTCAGATCTGCGGTTTGGCTGCAATTTTGTGTTTGCAGTCTGTTTTGGGGCTGTCTGTTGCAAGTAGAAAAAATGGCTTGCAGCTGAGGGGTGAAAAAGCCTTTCTGTTTTTGATCACTGCCAACAGTGTTAACAGTTTGTTAGCTGCCAAACCTCTGTGACAGAGTAGGATTGACGTAGGTAGAAGTTTCAGAAGCCCAAGAAGGAGTGAACTAGCAGCAGGTGGAGGATAACTTCCAGTGAAATAGTGTTGCCCTAACTTCTTCAAGGTGAGAGAAAATGCAAAGGAGGCAAGACTGAAAAGACAGCACAGAAATCCGGAATTTAAAATTTTGTACATTGAGGGGAAAAAGAGCCAATAACCTTTTTTTTTCATTGTTAAAACAAAAATTAAAAAAAAATATCATGATATGTGTGAAGTCACATGAGAGTTGAGAATTTCACTAAGAAAGTTTATGGCTGTTGAAAGCATGTGGTTTGCATGTACAATCAAATAATTTGGAACACATTTAGGCAGGCATTTATGCTGGACCTTTTAGTTAGAATTCTGCAGAGTCTTTGACACTATCACTCGTGCAACTCCATGCTTTATGGATTGGATTTAAAGACTGAGGTGAAGTGAACTGAAAACTCACTGAATAGCCAGTTCCAGGGGGTGGTGACTGGTGGAGCTGAATCAAGGATCAGCACTGGGCCCAGTCTTAATCTTGATGATGTGAATGACATGGCAGACTGTAATCTCAGCCAATCTGTAGATGGTACAAAACTTGGGGAAGTGGCTGATATATTAGAGGGTCATGCTGCCATTCAGAGAGACTTTGACAGACTGAATAAATTGGCTAATAAGAAATCTGTGAAGCTCAACAAGGAGAAATACAATGTCCTACACCTGTTAAGGAACAACTCCAGGCCAAAGTACAAGCTGGGGGGAGATCAGCTGGAAAGAAGCTTTGCAGAAAAAGACCTTAGGACCCCGGTGGACAAAAGTTGATCAGTATGTGTACCCTTCCTCATGGTATCCTGGGATGGATTAGGAGAACATTGCCAGCAGGCTAAGGGAGGTGATACTTCCCCTCTACTTAGAATTTCTGAGGCTTTCACCTGGAGTGCTGCATCTGCTTCTGGATTTCTGTTTGAAAAAACATGGGTATACTGGTGAGAATCCAATGAAGGGCCATAAAGGCAATCAAAGAACTAGAGCTGATGTCCAATGAGGAAAGGCTGAGAGAAATGTGACTTCTTCCTAGAGAAGAGGAGGCTGATGTGGATTTATCAATGCCTATAAATACTTTAAGGAAGAAAGCAAAGATAATGGAGCCAGGATCTTTTCATTGCTGCCCAGTGTCAGGAAAAGAGGCAACAGGCACAAAATAGAGCACTGGAGTTTCCCTCTGAAAATCAGGCAGTAGTTCTATGCTCTGCAGGTGCCAGAGCACTGTCAGGTTGCTCAGAGGCTGTGGAGTTTCCTCCTTGGAGATGCTCAGAGGCTACCTGACTCCTGTTGTGGGTATTCCTGCTGGAGTGAAGAGTTGGGCCAAGAGGTTGCTTCGAACCTAAGCCTTTCTATGATTCTGAATTTCTTGATGCACACTGAATCACTGAAAACCATATTCTCAAAGTAACTGTAGGAAGAAAGAAAAAAAAAAAAAAAAAAAAAAAAAAAAGAAACAGAACCATGGAAATGCAGTATAGAGATTTTCATTTTCCATTTCGCAGTTAATTTTGTTTTTCAGAGAATGTAATCATTACTCATTATTGCTTTTATGTGGAAAAGCCCTGTTCACATCTTTGACATGGACCCATTAAGGAAAACAAAAGATATTTCAGACTACTTTTGATTTCCCATTACTTAGAATATCACCCAGCAGCAAGCAATACATTCATTTTGGGTTGGGAGTTCTTAAGATTTGTCATTGGACTTTTCCTCCTTCAGTCCTTTTGAAAAGAGTAAGAGCTGACAACATAAGGGTATTTTGCAAACCTGGAAGAATCCACAGTGGAGTGAGGACTCCATGGATATTGCTTATGGAGATTTGTGTTTAACTTTCCTTTTCAGGGAGGTCCCATTTGAATTGTCAATCAATGGAAAATGGTCATTAAGAAATGAAAACTTCTAGCATCTGATCTTTTCCTAATTTTAACTTCAAAATTGGGTAAATAATCCACTGTTATCAAGCCACTTTTCTGTGGTCACAATCAGTATAATCAGTGAAGAACTTTAGTAATAAAAGTTATTACTTGCTGTAATATTAAATATGCTGGTTCTTTGAAGGGTGAAGATTAAAGAACAAAGCTTCAAAATGCTCTGTATAGTGTTTGCAGATAAGTGTGGCAGATAGGAACTCCTAAGCTAAAACAATTTTTGGGCAGTATTTGTAAAAATTCTGGATTCTGAACTCATGCCTCAGTCCAAGCCATTAAGAATTGATCTTCCAAGTGCACATGCCATTGAATGTGTGATGGTTATCCATTCTGTGTATACTCCATTTCTTTCTTCAGTGGACTTCTAGGATGAAATATCTAGGTAATCTGTCTTTTGCCTCTGGAGAAAAATCATTTTATAAACCCAACCCAATGACTGCATGAATGATACAGCATCAGATTTGCTTCCTTACGCATTCCTTTAGCCTTGTCCATACAAAATTTGTTCTTCACGTACCTACATGCTTTCATGTAGCAGCCCAGTTTCAGGCCATGGAAATACCACAGCTGGAAGTTGCAGTAATGAGTTAGAATGATACAACTTCATTTTTTCCCTTTTTTTTTTTTTTTAAAATCTCTTTTGCTTTTCTCTGCAGTTCCTTTTGTTCTGCGGATTCTATTAATATGGTTCTGACCACCTTCTAAAACCTAGATGAATTCACTTCTGTTTCTCAGCCCTGAAGGCTCTGGGATTCTAACTATGAAAAGAGACTAAAGTCTGCAAGGAAAAAAAAGTAAATATACTTCAGAACAAAGGATTATGGAAAGATGTTGCAGAGAGCACAAAACAGAAACTTCGAATTTTAGTATGCGTTTAGCTCCCAGGATTGCTGAACCAGATTGGCTGCAACCATTCTTTTGTTCTACTCTGGAAGAAAATGGAAATAGGCTTTTTGCTTAGTAGGGTGTATGAGACATAGATTATGAAAACTGTGCTCGTGAGGTAGATGTCTTTAACAACAAGGAGATCTGGGGGTGTTTGAGTAAGACTTCGTCAGTAAAGACCTTTCTACACATTGTGTTAGGTCTCTCATAACCTTCCTACACTATCTTCTGGCTCTTGTTCCGTTCAGAGCTTGTGTGCAAGTAATTGAGTACAGCTGTAGTTGTCATTTGGCTCTGGCCCAGGACAACAACAGAACATTATACCAACTCTGGGCCAGACCATATTTGCTTGTTTGAGTCCTCTTCCCATACATTTAATTTCATATATTACCCATCCATTTGGCTGAAGACCAGCCACATGTGCCCAGCTAGCTGGCTTTGTCAACTGATACAGAAACTGATTCAATGGAAAAATGAAAATAATCATTGTAGATTCCCAGTTAAATAAAATACATTTTCTCTATGTGCCCCACTGAGAATGGAGGATGAATACCCTGCAACTGTTGGATCCAGCTAGCCCCCTTCAGACTCTTCTGTGGTTGGGTCCAGTGAGTGAAGAACAAGAACTTCAAAAGATATGTTACAAATCATGGAGACCACCAGATACAGATGGCTTCACAGCTACTTCTGGGAGATACCTCTTTATGCTTCACTATGGCAGTCACCCACACAATTACAGGGGCACAGAAATATTTTTCCAACATCATGTGTCCTTCTTGTACAGTGCAAAATGTTCCACGATGCTTAATGTATAGGGAGAAAAAAATGGCCTCCATGGAGGATCCTATCATCCCAGGAAAAGCCTGAGTATGTTCTGTTTCAAGTTCAAGTATATATATATAATCTCTGATACTTTACCTGAAATTAGAATAATGAGTGATGATAACTGGATGGTGGGGGCATATATAAGATCTGTTTTCACTTCACCAAGCACACTTTCTGAGTAGGAGAACTCATTATTCTTTTTCTTTACATATGTATTAATCTGCATCTTATCTTTAATGTGGACTACTGTGCAAATTCAGCAATGTGAACTACTATGTGCTCTTTTTTTAGTGTAAATAAACAGATATGGGATTTTGATTCACAACTTTCAGGGATAAAATAAGTGTAATAAGTCAAAACCCCCAGATGTGGAGCTGCTGAGTCCTGCACCAAGGAAGCTTATTTTGAGAGGTAGCCACAGACTAGCCTGTGGCCAGTCCCCTGCCTGATAGAATAGCAGGGACAAAATTGCAAGCAATAATAGACTTTTATTGGCAAAATGCCTAGAGGCTTTTGTATGCTTAGAAAATGATAAGAAAATAGAAATAGGTCTCAGGGGCTTTCAAAAATAATCCAATTTGTCCTCAGATGCTCCCTCTTCT
Source organism: Centrocercus urophasianus (assembly GCF_019232065.1). NCBI lineage: Eukaryota > Metazoa > Chordata > Aves > Galliformes > Phasianidae > Centrocercus > Centrocercus urophasianus. The sequence goes on from NW_024884253.1 coordinate 16,754,671, forward strand.
CCTCAGAGGGCAACAAACAAGTTGATCAAGCTCTCAAACATCTGCATAAGTCTAGATCTCAGAGAGGCAGGAACTAAGCTCTTCAGAGTAGTTGTAGGACACCTTCCCAGCATATATTTAGTAATTATTGTTTTGAGTCTACGTTAACATTTCTTCAGAGCCTTCACCTTAGTCAAGCGCAGCTGGTCCCTTTATATACCAGCACACAAAACAAAACCAGGACCTCTCTCACAGCTCTGAGCACAGAAGGTGCATGGTTAAAATTTTTCCTCCTCCACAGCAGAAACAGGATTGCTTCATCCAGTCTTCTTGTGTGGCTGCACCTGAATGAAGGTACTATCTGAACTTGTGGGAGAGGTTTGGTTCATTCAGGCCAAAAACTGTGCAGAGGAAAGTGTGAATAGTGACATAGGAAGGCAGGGCACATGTGCCATGGTTCTGCAAAGACAAAATAAGCCTAATAAATGCAGCATACAGAATATCTGCCCAAGCTGGCAATAGGAGACCTGTACAAGAGTCTCTCAATAGAGCCTTAGCAGCTGTTTTAGATCTACCCACCTTCAATCTGGCTTGAGTTAAACACAATGGAATCTGGAGTAATGCAAATGAGGACCACATGGCCTTGATCTGGCTCAAATCCTGTTCCTGTCTAGTAACCATAACCATGGTACTGTAGCTAACATTAAATTATATGGCAGTGGTCAACGCAGAAACATGGCAAGTCCACAACTAGGTCTGTGACAACAGATGAAAACCAAAGATAAAGGGAAATACAAGGCCTTGTGCCTGCATATAAAGGATACAAGAATGCTTCCAAGGACAATGACTCTACAGGACTGTGAGAAGGTTTGCAACTTATCTGTAGGAAGTTTACTAGCCGTGGGAGATCTGGCATGGTCAGAGAGTCCTGACTTAGCATAAAGTTAGTTGGCACAATGCTAGCTCATCAACATTTTTTTTTTCACTACTATAAACTTAATTCATTGGCTCAAGTGTAATTTTATCAGCACTCTGTATCATGTAGTGGGAGTGTTCATATTCAAGCAGTCTGGATTTAATCTACAGTCGAACCATAGATGAAGCCAGTGAGAGCTATAACTGAGCAAAAAATGGGTAAGAGCACTAATGGTAAAAATTCAGGAATAAAAGAAGACATTACAGCATGGAGGACCAAACTGGCAAATGTAAGTGCTAAGCAAAGAAATGAAAATGATCCAAAACACCAAGTGATTATAGAGTCATGATGCTATACACAGCACATGCAATTCCTATGGATTTCAAGTACAGAGCATGCTGTGACAAATGTTTTTCAAATGGCTCAGTGGAAGTTGAAATACACAGCCCTCGCAGTAGGAAAGACAAGAAATGAGCTTGCAACATGCTTCCTGTGATTCTTAATGTTTGTGTTTCACACCAGTAATTTCCTGCAGGCCAGAGAAACTTCAGCGTTGCTAATTTCATTGGAAGAGTCCTCTGCCTTCTTTCACTGTCACTTCCTTACTACCTGGCAGACCACATAGATGTCCTCTAAATTCTCTTGAGGATATTCAGGAGAACAAATGCACATGAAACAATGCCCAGCTCCTCAGCTTATAGATCCATTTGTTTTTAGGTAACTAATGTCTTATTGTGATTAGATGTCTTAGCCCACACTTCAACAAAAATGGTAAAGTCAAATAGAAAAATAAATTCACAATATCTGTGTCATTTGGGTGAGACAGTGAAGTTATTAGTGTTTATAAAAGGAATTGAAAGGAAGATTGACTTAGTTTACTCATACTGTAACAGGAGGGGCTTATTCATGTGACTCCTTGTTCTGAGAAGGTTCTATTTGCAGTCCTTGGATACCTGTTACTTGTCACTTGGAGTGATCTCTTCAGGTACTCCCAGAAGAGAACTATTTGTAAGAGATTCTCTACTGGAAATTCAATCAACTTCCTAACTCATGCATTCTTGAAGATTTATCTCCAGAAAAACTCAGATCTTGGCTTGCACAAGCATTTTTCATGCATAGAGTACATTAACCCTTGCAGCCAAACTCAAATTTGAGTTCTTAGAGGGAATCAGATTTTCCACCCTATTCCTTTCCTACTTATGAGATAGTTTGGTTCTGCTCATTAAACAGAGGATTCTGTCATATGCTACTAGACTGCAGATCATCCAAGAAGATAAATTGATCCCTTCAGTCTAGGAAATACCCTTCCCTGTTTGTGACTCACTGGCATCTTCCAGCTAAATATTGTCTTACTGTGGGTCTCCTATATCAATTTCTATGTTTTAGAAAGAATACATGGTATGAAAAATCCAATTAGCATGAATGTATGTTGGGAATTACTAGCTTGACTAGGACTGGAAATCCTGGTGATTGCCATTGGCACTTAGGTAAGGTGAATGAAAGCAAAGGTGTGATAATAAAGTATACCATATTACACATTTTTTTCAAGGAAGAAAGGTCGAGTAAAAAATTATAACTATCTCAGTTCTCTTGTACCAACTACTCTTCATCTCTTAGACAATTTTGCTCTAGGTAGCCTTGCTCTCAGGTTCAAATCATTGAGAAAAATGAACTTACCAAATTTCTTTGGAAAATATTCTTGACTGCGAGGGATTTGTTAGCTGTAGTCTCAAACTTCACCATGTTGCGGATGATGCAATCTACTGATGGTTGCCACATTCTGAGAATTGTAACAATTTTTATGTGTTTTTATTTAGCAGTTGTTTCAAGATAACCACAGGAGAAGAATCTAGAAATTACCTGCATTTTTAGAGATGTTGTGTTGAGAAATTCCACTTGCTAGAATAGCATCTCATGTATTTGTAGATTTATTTTAAAATACGTATTTGTATGAACATAATATGTTTTAGAATTAAAATACAGAGATCAGAACACAAAAACTGCTTATGGCAGAAAGCTGATGAGCATGGAGCAGCATATTTTACAGGAAGAGAAATGTAACTTCAAGGACTGGAGGAGTGAAATTGGTAAACACAGTGTGTTTACACTGTGTAACACAGTGTGCAAAGGTCAACAGTGATAGAGAAAATGTTGAGAACTGTAAGTTTCAGTGAAGTGGCAATTTCTGGATTTAACTTGAAAACCGAGGCTGTAGATTAAGATGTGGTCATATAGTAACATTATTGATGTTGCTGATTCATCTATTTAGATAATTAGAGGAAAACTATTTCTTTTTTTCTTTACAGCTTTTTTTCTTGGGGGGAAGAGGAGGGCGGAAGAGGAGGGAAGAAAATAATGCTATTTTAAAAGACAGTATTTTGAATATTCTAATGGAGATATATTAGTTATTAGTGTTTATAGTTACCATGAATTAAAGAGATAAGTAAGACAAAGTTTTGAGAGAGAGACATTGTCTACTGCCAGGCTAACTGGCAGATTTGGTAAAAGTCAGTCTTCAGATTTGCTACATTTCCTCAGATGTCAAAAAGCTTGTGTGTCTAAAAACCTGTGCATTCGTACTGCTATAGAAGTTTGCTTAAGAACAGATATGTGAATGACCAATAAATAAGATAATATAAAGGACTAAGTGTACAATACCAGATAGATTAGTTGGTATATTTGGAAAATACTACTCAGATGATATGGGAAGAAATACACAATCAAATTAATGATTAAATACACCTGTTGAAAAGTGTTGTTCTTTTTTCCTATACTTTCTTCTTAGTGGAGTTATATGTGCTAACCTGCAATCAGTTTTCGTGGTTTAATTTCATGTTTTTACATGACAAAATATCCATGCTAAGCTTTATTGTTGTATAATATAACTTCTTAAAATATTTTTATTAATTGTTTGTAGAAGGTTTTCATTTTAGGAAAGAGAATTAAGAGTTATTCACTTAATTAGAAAAGTTTGATTCAGATTTCATGAAAATAAAACAGTAGAAGAAGGAAACTAGGCACTTGAAAAATAATATTTACTTTTTCTTGTCATAGAAACAGCTATGAAAATCACCTGCTGTTACAGGACTCCATGAGCTAATAGATGAAACTTTTCACAATTATTTTCAACTGTGATGTCAGTCCTCAAGAGTACACTGATGCTTTCCTGATGAATTTGCCTCACAAACAGTACCAAATTTAATTGAGTTATCGGCATGTTTATTGACATAAGTATCAAATGACTTTGTCTACATAAATTGGCTGGTTCAACATTCCTAACTTGTCTGTTGCTCTGAGTGTAAAACCAGACCCAATTTATCTTGTGTCTAACCTTTATAGTGTTAACTGAAAGTGACAAGAACTATGACACAACAATACACAGATGGTGGCTGTATGGTTTCAGTATTGTAGTCCATTTTAAATTTCCAGTTACAGTGGCCATTGAGATGGAAGTTAGTTACAGGTCTCCAGGTGTTATAGCAGGAGAGTGCCTCGAGCATGGTGCTTGCCATGCTGCACTGACTGTAGATGACAGTTTTAACAACTTGGAAAATGACAGTGTCTGTTTCTTGCCACCAAATAGTTTAGAATCTCAGTTGGATTTACTGGGAAGATTGCAGTATAAGATGTGTGAAGTACCCCTGAACACTACACTGACTGTAAGCTATGCTCTGCCTCCAGTCCATAACAACTTTTCCAGACCAACAAACTCATCTAGAAACTTTCTGGTATGATAAGTATTTACTGTTTGCAGCTTGAAACACCTGTAAATGTGCAGTGAAACTGTGTGGAACAGCCTTGAACACTGGAATGCTTCTAGACTAAGCTGATGTCAGCACCTGAATCACCTTTGGTGTGAGAAAATGTGGAAAACAAAACCCCAGAAATGCTCAGGGCCAAATGAATACCATTGATCTTTCCTTTGATTTAGCAAGTGCCCTCACATCTGATTGCATATTCTTTTTGTCTGCATTCCACAAGGAAGATCTGGGAAAATGTTTGTCATAAAGACAGCCAGGTATAGTCTGTACCAAGTTCTTTCTGAGATATGTAGATGAGATGAAAATCCACCTTTAGTATTATTTTAAAGCACACAAACTTACTGAGTAATGAGAAATACCCATCTTCTAATGGTCCACTGATTATTATGTAATCTTCAGCTTTATTAATGTCGAACTATGACTACACTTGTGAGAGAGAAAAAAAAAGTTATTGCCTAAGATGTGTACGTTAGCACAGGATAATGAGGAATTTTTTTGTTTTTCTTTATTATGATTTGCCAATACATTAATTTTAGGCTTACAGTGACTTCACTTGAGTTACATTGCTGTACACTAAGGCCAGACAGAGAAAGGTCATAACTTTTGTTTTCAGAATTTAGGCAGTGTATCTGCTGGAGTAATGATAGATATATGCACGCATATATGTACCTTTGTTTCTGTATTTGCAGTATCTATGTGAAGTCATGATTCATTGTACACAATATCCCTCTGTACTTGAATTTGTCTGAAATCGTAAATACAACCTGAAGGATCATAAAATCCCTTCAGCAGAAAGCATTTTGTTTATGTATTTAAAAATCTACTTTTTTTTTTTTTACTGGGATATTGTTAGTTAATATGTTTTCCCAATATTATTCAAAGCAATGGAATATTAGTTCTTCCTAAATACTTCATAATACCTACATTTCCACTAGGAGATTTGTTCCTTTGACTTTCCTAAAAGAAGTGAAGGCCCAAAGCTATACATTATGCCCAGATTTCTAGACAGTTTAAATTTCTGAGCTCTAAATTACCATAAACCCTTTGATCAATCTACATTTCAAACACTTAGAATCAGAGAGATTTAGATTTACATCTGTGACTGTAACAGAGTTTTAACTAGCCTCTTTTGGATGCCGTTGCCTAGACCCATCACATCTGACAGTGCATTGGTAACGTAGAGGTTCGGATAACACTGTTAGTTAAGACTGCTCCAGAGATAGACTAATAAATGGCACTTGATATCAGAGTTAAGCAAATACTTGACAGATTTCTTGGAATTCTGTTGAAAGGAAAACTAGTTATACACCTGTTGAAGAAAGAAGGCATTAAATAATGTTTTCCATTAAGATAGGTCTGTGGTGAATACATATGTTCCCCACACTGTATGTTGGACCAGAGTTTGAAACATGATTGAGATCTTTCTGCATCATCTCAACTAAAAAATAAAATAAAATAAAAAAATAATAAAAAAATTGAAATGTGCATATATGATTCTCTGAGTTTACAGAAGACGTAGACTTATAAAATCACACTTCCATTATTATATGTAATAGCTGCAGTTGGGAATATCAGCAATCAGACTCTCCTTTTTTTGAGGAGGGACGAAGAGGTTGCGGTTGGGCTGTGATCTCACTATACTCACTCCAGCACTCTCTGAGAGCGTGCCTTGTAGGCTACCGAGTGATCCCTCCTTTCTCCCCCTCTTCAAAACACAGAACAGGAGAAATGGTTATAACGAGTATGAATCCTTTTCCTGGGTTCTCTACAAGAACAGCCATGTTGCACTCGGAGAAGCACAAAGATTGATACTGACAGAAATGGCAGAAGCCAGGCTTCAGTGGATTTTCAGTTTTCTTTAAGTTCTTTTGAAGGACTACAGGAAGAAGCATGAGAGTGACTGTGACAACAAAGACCAGAATGGAGGAGAATGAAGGCTGAAGAAAGAAATGTCAAAGAGTGTCTGGTATGAGGCAATTAGGACAATTTGACAGGTTATATACTTGAAATTGCTTTGTGACAGTGACCTGTTAAAATTCTAACACTAATTGAAGCAAATATTTATTTGTTCCCTTGCTTGTCATTACTCTATGAATGATCTCTTCAACCTAAATCTTCTCACAGATGAAAAACCATTCAGATGCAGATGGTTTTTGAGGAAAATCCTGCGTAGTTCTAGGGACAAAAGGAATGTCTCAGGCAAAGTAAGGATTTGCTCTGTTTGTAACAAACGCTAAAAAATGCTTCAGACTAAAGCACTTGTTCATGATGGTTTTTGGCTGCTGTAGACAGAGGAAGTTTGCTGTAATACTGCATTATGAACATTCTGAAGACATTGCACTCATGTAAGTGAGTGCAAATGTAAGTTTTAAAATGAAAAAAAAGAATTTTAAAGGGTAAGATGAATGGGCTGTCAGTCTAAAAACAAAGGGGAATCTAAATTTAAAGTTGGATGTAGTTGTGCTCGACAGCTTTATGCCAAAACATTGTAATATTAGCACTGAAAGGAGAGCCACAGGCAGCAGAGGGTAAGGTGGTAAACTTCAGCCTTAGAGTGGTGAAGTTATCCCCACTAAGGGAGGTTGTGAACTAAATTAATAGCGAAAAAACCTACTGGAAAGGATTCAATTTGTAATTGGACCAGAGGAAAAAGTCTTCATTATAGGCTTAAAAAGGGGTCATGATGTGGTGTTGCTGACTTGCTTTTCTTCTTGTTCTGTCCTGTGTCCATCTGATCTCTTAGGTCATCTAAGGGACTATGGGGAAAGCCATAGTTGCTTTCTGCTCATATACTGTCTTTTTACCAGTGATTGAGGTTAAATGAAGAAATAGTTTGTGAGCATGTGGGGAGTTCCAGAGCGTGGGAATAATATCTTATCAAATGTCTGCTGGTTGGCCACTGTGAAGTCTGACCCAGTGAGATATCTGTCAGTGTAAGCTACCTCCATCAAGGAGGTTAGGAATAGAAGCATAAAAGCGTGCACACAAGGTGGAGTAATGTGGACTTGAGTAGATGTCACCCTGTAGGTTTTTTATGTGTCTCTTTGTTGCCATATAATCTAAAATAAGTAAATACGTCAGGAGCAGATACTGTCCGTGGTCACTGTGGTTACCATTCCTAACTTAGCTGTGTCTGGAGACCTTAAATAGTGAAAGCCTTCTCCAATAAATCCACACTGGATTTTTAATTGTTGTGGTACTAAGACTGTGATGTTCTTTTTTTTTTTTCTATGCAAGCTGATGCAGTGTTTCTGGTCCATAATAAAATCTCTTTCTCCGGAATTATGTCTTTCCCCCCTCAAACTGCTGCACAGGCAAATTGCTGTACTCAATGCTGCGAGCTCCCTCAGTCCTTCCATCTGGAGCCCTAGAGGAGCAGCTGCCTGCAGGAAGGTAGGAATTGAACTGTCTGTGCTTTTCTATGCACAATTCAAACAAAATAAACAAGAAAAAAAGAGAAACAGTTTGTTTTCTTCAAAGTTATCATGATTAGTCTTTCTTTTGAGATCAAAAGTTTTTAAGCAAAGTATAGCTGCTGGCTGATGTGGAGAGAGATTATATCTCAGGCTGAAGTTGTTGCTGTGGTTTATGCCTAACATTAGCTGCACTATCATAATGTTTGTTTCTGAAAAGAAAAAAAAGAAAAAAAGAAAAAAAAGTACTATCCTTTCTGCACATTGTTACTTGGTTTACTGGACACTTCATTGATTATTGATTATGAAACATTCATAAGTGAGGAAAAGGCCTGCTGGTTTGCTTTCCTGAGGCACTGTCAGAAAACACAATGGTCATCACTGCTGACAGCATGTTGCATGTAAAGGTTCTAACTGTGAGAAAAGCATATGAAAATTTAAAAACTATAGATGTTTAGTATCTTTTTCTCTTTAAAAATGAAATTATAGGGACTCGTATTCTTTCCTACAAATATTATTCATGTAGCATGTAAGTACCTTTACATTCAAATTCTTGAGTATGTTAATATGTTAAATATGTTGCCAATTTTTAATGTAGCATGCTCATAAATACATAAATATTTAACATAAGTTGTGTGTGTATGTATTGGCACTTTGCAAGGATAATTGCTAATGAGAAGGAGACATGTTTTTAAAACCTCTCCATAATTGCTATTGTTGGGACAGCTGCATTCTGCACACAGGTGAACCCATTCTTGTGCTAGTGTGTGTAATAGAACTGTATGATGTGGCACAAGCGTGGTATTGTTGAAAATTCAAGAAGCATTATAAAAATTATGGAGATGTGAAAGCATTTAATAAATAATGATTTAACTTGTTTGAGGCTTTAATTTATTTTCACCAAGAGTCACTTGCTCAGTGAGTGCTAGAAGAGCTAAGTGCCAGAAAGCAGTCACCAGCAGTGTATCCTCTGAGCAGTACTTTAATGGTCCTTGGTGTTCCTTCTGCATTTGCCTTGATTGTATATTTTTTAATATTTCCCACCTCATTTCACTGTTTTCATTATGATAAACTCATGTCTTAGCACAATTTGTGATATTTCAAAGCATTTGCTTTTCTAATATTTGTGTACTCCAAGACCTGATACAATTCTGATTGGCCAAATTATACATTAAAATAAGCAGTATTAAAGAGAGATGAGGTGGGATTTAATCCTGCTTAGCACCACCTCTCCTTACCCCTATCAAAATGTTATCAACCTCCTCTTCTAAATTACTGCTAGAACCTTAAAATCTCTTATATAAGATGATAATTTTTCTTTTCATTTTATGGTGGAGAAAGCAGAAAGAAAGTTATGAAATAGTTTCAGAAGAACAAATGAGAAGAGAAAGTATTTGTCGTTATTCTTTAGCAATATTGCTTATAATTAAAATGGAAAACGTGGAACATAGTCACAAATGATGAAAATAAGCAAAAACAAAAACTTTTTTTATATATAAATCAACTAAGTAATATTTCTGTGAGAGGCAGGCTGGATTGGCTTAATGTTTGATTGAAAAGAATATGGATAAAGGTATCTTCAGTAGTTCAATTTTCTTTAGCAGAATAAATGACAGATGGACCTTACATGGGTCATAGGTCCTGATCCCATAAGCAAATAGCAGTTTAGCTATTCTGGTATTTGAAATGCATTGCAAAATGAGCACATTGACATAGATTGATGCATAATCATACCCTTCAGCCAAACACTTTCTCATTCATTCTACTTGTGTTTGTGAAGTTTTTTGTTGATATAAATCTACAATGGCACTAGCACTGTTGCTCACTTGGGCATTTCAGCCTACTAGGAGGTTAGAAAATATAGTTGTAACTATTTAAAATCACAGCCCATTTCTGCTTTTGCACTCAAGAGCTATTTTTATTGCATTTCTATTATGATATAAAATATGTCATTGCTGTTAAAGAATTTTTCCAAAATCATGTAAACTCTAAGGCTGAAAAAGTCACAGCAGAATCCTGTACAAATTAACAGAAGAGCATCAGCATTCTTGTAGTTTCACTGCTTTATGCTGATCAGAAGGATTCATTTATTCTATCTGCTCTTGATTTTGAATATTCTATGACCTATATCTTTTTTCTCATGGCATGTAGAGGCACAGAGCAATGCAGAGACAGAGCCTGAAACCTTCCTGTAGGAAGGAGAAAACTGGATGTGGATGTTATACAAGGCAGTAATATAGGCTCTGAGTTCTGAGCACACTGAAATGCTAATGCCCTTACATATAGGTTAACATTACAAATAGGTCAGAGCTATGTGTAAAAGGGAAAACGAAATTTCTCCAAGGACAGATAGATTTATTTATAACAGAGTTCCTGCAGTTTTCAGTGATAGTATCAACTGTTTACAGCTGAGTGAAACAAGAAGTTGAGTTGGTCTGATAAGGGTTTGAGGCTTGGGTCCAAGCCAGATTCTCTTACCAGGGCTATTGTACTGCTTGTTGCAATCTGTGTAGCCAGGGAATTACTGAAAAAATTGGTGCACGTATTCGTAGGTAAAAGCTCGCTTCCATGGCAAAAAATTTCACTAACATTAATGATTCTAAGATCTCACACGTACTGTGAGGTTTATAATATCTGTAGAGGGCACTGTTAAAATAGAAGCCTGCATTAATGCCAGAAATGTGACATTGCCTGGATTTCGTGGCAGGCTTAATTTTATTTTCAGTTGTGAAGATTATGTCTGTTAAGACAGCCCCTCAAGGTTAAATCCAATTCTCTTATGACCATGTTGATTTTCTGGACAATTTTATGCTATGGACATTGTGGGCAGAAGAGTAACTAAAATACTTCTGATAATGAAACATGAAGTGGTATAAAAAATAACTGATTTCAAAGTGGGAAGACATCCAGGACATCCTATTATGGATTTTTTATAATTAAAAGCACTAGAAGTGATATTTTTTTGATGCAAATACATACAGCCAGACAGAAATGCCAAGGAACTGGAAGCCCATGTGTGGCTTCCTTTGGTGGCCTGAGTATAAACCTGTACAAACCTGTATCTTTTTTTTTTTTTTTTTTTTTTTAAACCCTGTTTATGAAATGAGAGAAAATTAGAGAAAATATACAGAGAAACAAAAAAATATAAGAATAAAGGTACAAAGTGAGAAAAGAATAAGAAATATTTATTTTTTCTAGTGATCTACCATGGTGATGCCATCCAAAGGGATCTGAGCAAGCTTAAAAGGGAAGTCTATGTGAACTGAAAGATGTTCAACAGGGCTAAGTTTAGGGTGCTACACCTGGGCTGGGATAATCCCAGATATGTGTACAGACTGGGAGAATAGTCCTTGAGAGCAGCCCTGTGGAGAAGAAGAGAAGAACGTATGGGTTCTGGTAGTTTTAAAACCTAACGTGAGCCAGCAGTGTGCACTTGCAGCCTGGAACAGTAACTTGGGCTGCATGAAAAGATAGGTGGCCAGCAGGGTGAGGAAAAGGATTGTCCCCTCCTGCTCTGCCCTTGTGAGGTCTCATCTGGGCTACTGGGTTCACTCTGGGGTCCCCAGCATAGGAAGGATAGAGAGCCTTTGTATCACCTCTTGGAAAAGGCCACACAGATGCTTAGGAAGCTGGAGCACCTCCCCTGTGCAGATAGTATGAGGGAGCTGGGCTTATTTACCCTGGAAAAGGTTCTAGGGAGACCTCATTGCAGCCTTCCAGTACTTAAAGGAAGCTTATAAACAGGAGGGAAATCAACTTTTTACACAGGTAGTCAGTGATAGGACAAAGTGGAATGTTCTTAAACTAAAAGGGGAGTTTTAGACTAGATATTAGGAGGAAATTTTTCATTCAGAGAGAGGTGAGGCACTGTCACAGGCTGCCCAGAGAAGCTGTGAATACCCCGTCTCTGGAGGTGTTCAGAGCCAGGTTGCATGGGGCTCTGGGCAGCCAGAGCTGGTGGGTGGCAACTATTCTATGGAGGAGGTAGGAACCGGATGATCTTTGAGGCTCCCTCCCACCCAAGGCATTCTATGATACAGTTCTATGATTCTACAATATTCTGAAATTGACCGCATGTAAATGTACGGTATTGCACCTATCTGACACGGATCATTTCTGTCACCTGGGATCTTCCCATGTCACCCCATGTCAACCCACACTTTGCTTTCTCTCTTTCCCCAAAGCAGCTCCTCTGGACAACACAGAGAGAAACAGTAACCCTAACAGCAAGACCTATGGATTACATGTAACGTTAAAACCACAGTTTTCATCGATCTCTTTTGTTTTGAAAAGTAGCCTCATTCCCACAGAAGTGAAGCAGCCCTCCTCTTTTCTGCCAGGTGCGCGCAGCTCCTTTCAGGACAGCACAGCCGCGCGCACCATTTTCCCTCGCTGCGGAGCCGGCAGCGGCTCGGTGCCGCGCGGTACCAGCAGGGGGAGGCCGCGTCTCGCCTGGCCCGGCACAAGGCGCAGCCGCGGGGTGAGGCTGTCCCCAGCAGTGTGTTAGCGCGGTGAGATGGATTAGTTGGTTACGATCGATCATTTATGGGTTCTTCTGCGGAAATATGGCATAATTTTACTTTCATTTTTAATTTTGAAAAGTTTAATGATTTTTTTCTTAATCGTTTCTTTCTCCTTAACGGAGTGCTCATCAAGTGTTATTAGAGTGCTGTCTAGACATAGGAATCGTAATAATCCTATCTCCTGTTTTTGGCATATATAAGCAGCATTTCTAGAGGACTTAGGACAAAATGCTAGATTTAAAAACAAAACATCAAAAACACCTGCATGCATTTACCTTAATTAAATACCTGGCAAAGAAATATGCCTTTCATCTGGCATGGTAGGCTTGTGAAGGTCCTTTAGAACCAAAGTCTGTGACTAAAGTAAAAAACAAATGAATAAAAAAGACATTTTCCTGAAAAGATGGTCTTCATTCTGTTGAGCTGCCTTGCAGTGAAAGACATGTATCTGCCATGAGATCAGTTAGGTATTCTGGCAAAGCTCATGAAGCACACTTATCAAGCAGACCAAGACCTTGCAGTTGACATGAAGTTCCTCTGCAGTGTGCAGAAGAACAGCAGACTGCTTGCAACAACTTGTGTTACCAAGTCACACTGCAGCACTTTGTATAGGCTAAGATTCAAACTCTATAGTCAGTACTCAAATACTTGTATTGCTATGATTTGGCTGAGAAATGACTAAGAGCAGATGATTTGCTGTCTGGATGCCATATGGTTGTCTTTCTGTAAATTATGGGGATTACAATTGAAATCAAGTCTTTTACATGGCAGTAAAGGAGAATGCACTATGCAATTGAACTCTCACCATCAATACTGACCTGTCTTCCTACTGGGTTCAGCTAATCTTTGTCTGATCTCTGATACAACAGTGATGCTGCTTGACATCTTTTCACAATATTGCCAGCTGGATGGATCAATCATGCAGTAATTGAAAACAGATTATTAAAAAAAAAAATATAGAGAGAGAGGAAGAATTACTTCTTTTTACGAGCTTATAAGGGAACAGACATAGCATAGAAGATGTAATTTCCTCTCTTCTGGTGGGATTCATTCTCCTCCAAAACAACTTCCATTATGTTATCTGCTTGTTCTGATGTTAGGGACTTAGGCTGCTTCTCAAGTGAGACATGAATAGTGCATGGTCAACAGCATGTAGTACAAAAGAGAAGTCTGAGAGGATGAAGAAGAAATGCTTGTACTCTTTCCAGCCATTGGCGACATGATAGTGACATTCTTGGTTAATATAATCTTACCAGCTGGACTCATTCTTGATACAACTATTCACCTCCCTTTGCTAGGTGAGTTGCTTTCCCATTCTCTGGGTTCTCCATGGGCCTGCTGTGGACAAAAGCTATGACACATTGGGTATTGAGGAATGTTATAGTCAAGTTTGATCTTTAACATGTCAATTATGTACTTGTAGAAAGGTTGGGAGAGAAAATGCTCTCTGTGAATTTTGATAATACCATAGATAGATCCTGTTCATCACTCTTTCATGAAGGAAAGGATCAGACTGGTCTAAAAGGACATTGTTAGGTTGTTGAGAACTAGAGTGAATGTGCTGACAATAGAGAGTACTGGTGGACAGATGACAATGTTCAGTCCATGATTTCCATTAAGGTTCTTTTCTCGAAAAAGAACAACTAACCCCCCTTTCTCATCTTTGTTATTATTTCTATCTCTCCTTATACACAACATTTTCAAATTCCCCAAACAAATTTTCCAGTAGCTTTGAGCATACAGTCTTGTAAGAAGGGACTATCCAATTTAAAGATTTATTTTACATCAGTACCTCTCAAATCCAGTACACTAGCTATGAATATGACCCAGGCAAGAAAATATTATTGTGTTGCCTCAGGTTTAAATTTCATCTACGTTCTGAGATCCTGAATTTTTGAACAGTGATGTTGCAGATGACACCAAGCTATGCAATGCAGTCGACATGCCTGGGTGACATCCAGAGAGGCATAAGCAGGCTTGAGCAGTGGGTCCAGGAGAACCTCATGAAGTCCAACAAATCCAAGAGAAAGATTTTGCACCTGGATCATGTCAGCTCCTGCTATCAGTACAAGCTGAAGGATGAAAGAATTGAGCACAGCCCTTCATAAAACGACTTTGCTGTAGTGGTGGAAGGCAAACTGAACATGAGCTAAGGATGTGCCCTCACAGCCCAGAAAGCCAACCATATCCTGGGCTGCATGAAAAGAAGCATGGCCAGCAGGGCAAAGGAGGTGATCCTGCCCCTCTATTCTGCACTGGTGAGACCTCACCTGGAGCACTATGTCCAGGTATCCTCAGTGCAGGAGAGCTGTAGACATGCTGGAGCACATCCAGAGAAGGGCAACAATAATGGTGGAATCTCTCTTCTACATCAACAGGGTGAGAGACTGGGCTTTTCAGCCTAAGGAGGAGGTGCTGGGAAGACCTGATAGAGACATTTCAGTATGTAAAGGGGGGCTATAAGTAAGAAGACAGACTCTTTAGCAGAGTTTGTTGTGATAGAACAAGGGGAAATGATTTCAAACAAGAGAGACTTATACTGGATGTAAGGAAGAAGTTTTTTTACAGTAAAGGTGGTAAGACCCTGTAACAGGTTTCCCAGAGATTTGGTGGATGCCCCTTGCCTGGAGGCACTCAAGATCAGGCTGGACAAGTCTATGGGCAACCTCATCTAGATACAGGTATGTACCTGTTTGCTGCAGGGAAGTTGTCCCTTCCAACTCAAACAATTCTATGATTCTACAGTTTCATGTATTTTGTGGGACCTGATTTTGGTGGAATGAAGAGTGAATAATGTGGTAAAAGAATGAATTTAGAAAGACTAAGGAAATACATTTAAACAGAAAGTGGAGAGAAGGCAGAGAGAATGGAATAATCTTAAGAAAGAATTTAGTGGAAAGTAGTAACTACGCTGATGTTCTATTTCCTGACATATTAACAGACCCTGATAAAATATAAACAATATATGTAATTTGTTTCAAAAAGCAAGAACTAAAATATGAATTCAAAATATTAATGATGCTACAGTTTCTCCAGCACTTCTCAGTCCTGCAGATCTTTCTACCTGCTTCTGTGGTACTCTACAAACCCTGGTGCCCTTTCTCAACAGAGAGTGCCTTCAAAGCAGTCTTACTCTGCACTACCGTTATGTGATTTAGAAACTGCAAGTCTTTGCCTGTTTTTTACCTGTTGCAAAGTTAGAGTTATGATTGCGCACATACTAAAAACTTTGTTAAAAATAATAAAAAAAACCAGCAAACCAATAGAGAACTCACAAATGCTGACTCAGGGTGGAGAAAGCAGGGCCATGTCAGATATTCCTGCTCTCTGCACTCCTTTCCTTAAGATCTATCTATGTTTGATCTTTTCATGTTACTGGTGAATTTTTAGGTTTCCACTGCTAACACACTACATTGATGAGATAACATGGCCCACTCTAAAAATATATGTATCTATATTTCTAGTCATGTGGTATGGTTCTTCCCATTTATATAATGTCATTTTGGGTCAGGGAATGAATGGAACCTGAATTCATGGCATTTTGAATGGGGATATGTGTGCAGGCACAGGACATGAACATGCCAAGTACAGGATATTTCTTTAATACACTGCAGAATCTAAGGAGTAAGATCATACCATGCAACAACACTCCCCAGAGCTTTGCCTACTTGCATCTGGATTTCATCTTCAAAGATGTACTTAGGATTTTGATAGTTCCACTTGTGCTCATTGTGCCACAGATGGTACTTTTAATAAATTACGATAACAATAATTTTAATAAAATACGATAATTAGTATAAATAAATTTATACTAATTTATAAATTAGTCATTTATAAATGACTAAAAATCACTGTCTGAATACATGATGCTGAACAAACACCTGAATTTCATACTGAACTTTATGCAAGAGATGTAAAGAACTTTACTAATAGTAATACTTGTATGCAGATCGGTCTAGTTTCCTACTTTCTACTTAAAACTGTTCCCTATTCTCCTGTTCTGATGTACTGCTCATGTAGAGTTAGTGCTACAAGCTTAGCTGCTGCTGCAGCTTAAGTGGACAAGCACAGCTGATAAGTGTTCACTGAATGTGTGTTGAACCAGTCTCCAAACAGGACAGGGACTCCAATGCTCTTAGAAGGAAGAATTTGCATTTCCACAAGTCATGTTCCTCATAGAGTTTATCATTCCACCAAGATTATTGTTATGTAATGCAAAGAATGAGGTTTAATTAAGTGTGTTGAGGATACCAAAACCAAAGCACAGAACAGTTCTCAGCTGATCTGGCTCATTTCTTAGTGTTAAATCTAAGGAGCAAGAAATGAAGGACAGATTAAGATGTTCTTCTAGGAAGTATTGATTGTTTTTATATATGCAAATTTGCCCTCAAATATATTAATTTTTTTATTTCTTTTTTATTTTTAAGAACACGCAAACACATCTGGAGTCCTGCAAGACTAGATGGGTGTTAAACCTTTATCAGATGTAGGCCCAAACTTTCTTACATTTGGTCTTTGACTTTCAAAATGCCAGACCAAGAAAATCCTTCAACATTATTTTCCAGTGAATTATACAACGGCAGAACAGGAGATAAAGCCCTGAACAACTAGTTGTGATCCTTTGCCAGGTCATAAGACCTCCACTTGCCCCAGGAGCCAAGGTTAATATTTATCTATGCCCCATGGCAGTAGTTTCAAAGGTGTTGATCCCGGGGATTAATTGCTGCTTTGAACTGGCAGTTAACGGTTTAAACAACATTTTTATTGGCATACAGTAGTTACATGTCTGCTAGTGTGCTGATGGGTTTATGGTGATTAAAGTGAATTAGGAGTCTGTCTTTGAGTTATACATATTAGAGGCGCTGGGTCATTTGAGTACCCTGGGTTAACGTATGTGAGATGTGCAGCAACTGGAGTTCACACAGAAGAAAACATTTGTGTTTAAACATTTGTTTGTACCTCAGACTGTTTTCTATTCTATTTATGTTGGGAAATGAAGCTCTCAGGCTACTGGTGCACAGCGACCCAGTGCCTTATGAGCACACATGCTCCTGAGGGCACAGCCCAGGTCCTGCTATTGGTATTGCAGTACTCATGATCTAGGATAAAACACCGTTCAAGGAGAAACAATTGCCACAGTGCTATGAGTCTGACACTGCACTGTGTGCAGAGGAGTGGCTGAGGATTCATCTTCAAAATGCATCATATTTATTATATTTTCAATCAGTACAGTATTTTCAATACCACTTTCAGTAGTGGAAACCAAAGATGCTTGTAATACTGTTAATTATCTACATTTTTCCTGTTTGATGATTATGCATTATGAGTATGACTCAAAGCCTGTCATCTATGTTCTGGCCACCTGCTATGGTTGCCTATCTCCTATAGGCTATGCCTATGCCCACTTTCTGCAGGGTGCCTCAACCTGGCAGTGACCATACTCCACTTCCAGTGATGTTCCCCCTCCTATATGGGACTGGTCTCAAGGTGCCTGAGGACGTTGTACAAATAGTCTGGAGGGAATTTCTGAAAGGAATGTAAATCCCAGTGTTACAGCCGACGTGCTTACTGCTGTCCCCAGTACTACTAAATGAGTACTACTAAACCTATTCTCAACTTTGTTGGAAAATACTACCTCTGACTACTATTAGTGACTTGGTTCCAACAGGCTAATTAATAAGAGCAAACTGGCAATAAATTTATCTTCCTATATAAATTATGAGAACATACTAAATATAGGGTGAGTGAATCCTATACTTAGGCTGAGAAGGGTGACCTGTGGTGTACTGAGGCTATTTCGTGCAGCTCAGCTGGCGTGCCTTGCTGCAATTCCGAGGGAGTCTGCTCATGAACCATAGCTAGCCTTTTGCCTCACTGATATTTATTTGTGCTGTCTGACTTTTTATTTCCTAATTAAAAATGGCATGTACAGATGGGAAGAATCTCATTGACCTCTTAAAATAGTTTTGACTGTTTGATTGAAGTTTCTAATTAGTTAATGACAAATTTTGGTATTAGAGGATGTTGCCAAAATGAAACACAGAAAGTCAAACCTCAGCCTTGTATCCCTGGCATGTGAAACCAGAAGCTGTTTACAAAAATAAATAATAGGTGCAGGGCACAAAATACATCGTAAAAATATAATAGATATTTTATTTATAAACAACCTTCTTAAATAAGAAATAGTTGTAATTCTTAATTCCAGACTGTCTCTGTATGTCTCCCTTCCAATGTCTACACTGCTGTTTACTTACCTTTGATACCTTCAATTACTCATGACTGATTCCTGCCTTTTTCTCTGCTATATCTGTGATCTGAAACTTAACTGCTGGGAATGAGTTAATACAAAGACTGTGTTTATAGAAGCTGTTGTAGTTCCAAATACTGTGAGATTTTAGATACACTGAAGTCCAATAGCTAGTCTTGCTATTGAAATATACCTTCAGTATTTGAATTAATTCTTGAAAATCATAGAATTCTTAGAGTTGGAAGGGACCTTTAAAAGTGATCTAGTCCAACTCCCCTGCTATGAACAGGGATATCCACAGCTAGATCAGGTTGTCCAGAGTCTGGTCCATTCTTGAAAGGCCTTGAAAGTCTCCAGGGATGCAGAATCCAGTTCTCTGGGCAACATATTCCAGTGTCTCAGCACCCTCGCCATGGCTTTTTCCTTATATCTAACCTAAATCTACCTTCTTTAAACTTGTAATCATTTTCCCTTGTTCTATCACCACAGGCCCTGCTGAAGAGTCTATTCCACTCTGTCCTGTAGCTCTCCTTTAGATACTGAAAGGCTGCTATCAGGCCACCTCAGAGCCTTCTCTTCTCCAAGCTAAATAACCTCTTTCAGCCTGCCCTCATAGGAGAGATGTTCCATCCCTTTGATCATATTTGTAGCCCTTCTCCATCCACTAGTACAGCCAGGTCTATTTTTTCAGGGCTGTGCTCAGTCCTTTCATCCTCCAGCTTGTATTGGGAGTGGATGTTGCCTCAATCCAGGTGCAAGACCTTGTGTTTGGATTTGTTGAACCTCGTGAGGTTCTCCTGGGCTCTCTGCTCAAGCCTGTCTAATTCTTTCTGAATGGCATCCTGTCCCTCTGGTGTGTAAACTGTACCACACAGCTTGGTGTCATCAGCAAACTTGCTGAGGGTGCACTCGATCCCGCTGTGTCACTGATGAAGATGTTAAAGAGTATTGATCCCAGTACTGACCCCTGCTGGACACCACTCATCTCTGATCTCCAGCCAGACATTGAGCCAAATATATTTTTTGTTCCATTTATTACATGTTGTTAGAGTGTTTCCATTCAGCTGAGATTTCTTTATCTTTCAGGGGAGACTGCCTGTCTATAACTGGTATTGGTCAACATCAGCAGAAACCATCGTATTCCTTTTTTCATCTCCACTTCCTTCCTTACTACTTGTTCTCTCCAGAAAGAGATCCCAAATGCTGGAAGACTGGACTGCCGCAGTATCATTAATGTCATTGATGTCATCTGCTTCTGCTCCTCCTAGAGTCAAACTCTGTTTGGAACTTAAAACTTGGTTCAATGAATGCTTAGAGTATTCACAAAGTTGAGTGTGTTCATTCAGGAAACATGTCTGAAGCAACAGAAGAGATTAGACGCTCCATTCATACCTTGCTTTGAATGCTTATGCTTAAAAAGATGAGAATCTGACATGTATGAATCTGACATATACTGACATACACAGACATCGCAAGGATTTAAACCTACCTCTGGTACATGGGACCTAACTTTGTATTCTCTGTCCTGGGCAATTCCCTCTTTTCCTCTTCCCTCTTTTTTGTTGCACATAGCTGGAATAGATATGAGCAACAGTGAGGCCTATGCAGAAAAGACTTTATAATGGAGATTGAGAGACAGAATTCTGTGGTGCATGATGCTTAGGGATGATCTGTAAGTCTCGTGTTATCCTGTGAATATCATTTTGTTACAAATGTATTACCTTATGTGAGTCTAACTGCTATCTGTCCAATGTTCCTTATGGGCAGGGAGTTGAAGCACTTGATTCAGAATTTGGATTCCATTAGGATTCCATTAGGGCTGTAGCCTTGTGGCACTTAAGCTGTAAGGAAACCTCTTAAGTTGCTAGCACATAGAGTTTGAAGAAACTTCA
The DNA here is from genome assembly GCF_019232065.1 of Centrocercus urophasianus. Lineage (NCBI taxonomy): Eukaryota > Metazoa > Chordata > Aves > Galliformes > Phasianidae > Centrocercus > Centrocercus urophasianus. The sequence continues at coordinate 16,775,402 of NW_024884253.1, forward strand.
TTTTGTTGCTAGACATTCAGGATGACTTTGTGCATTTACATTTGCCTGGGGGACTATAATTTTTCCTTTCATAGGCAGAGCTGTCATGGTTCCTGCCTTTGTGGCCTCAAGAATAAATGCACACATTGCACAGCACTTGGAGCTACATGTTAAATTAATTCAGAAGCTTAAGGTAACGCACCAATGGCTTATTGTTTCTCTTCTGGACTTTTCTTGATGAGGAATAAGGCCTAAGGACAGTCCAGAGACGGTAAACTATTCAACCAAACAACACTATTTATAAACCATTTCCACATAATTGCATTTTCAATTCAATTTGCAACAGAAGTGATTTTGTTTAGATACAGTTTTTAAGCTCATGAGAAAATTAAAGCCTGAACCTCCAGCTATCCTTTCTGTGAGGCAAGCACTTTATTTACTCTCATGTTATGTGAGCAGAAGTGTATGTGTCTATGTGAAAAGACATTCATGGTGTGGCTGAAAAGTGTACAGTCATTTGAAATATTTATTCTAAATCTGGTAATCATTTCTTTTTTTCTCCTAGAATTTACAGTAGAAGGTCATTTGAGTTGGCCTTCTCCATAGCCATTTTATACTAGATCATCTATTTTTATTATCTTCAAATAGAAGTGTCATGTCCACTGTCTTAATTAGTGAGAATCACTCCTATTTGATAAGGCTAGAAGCTGGTCTTTGAAAATGACTTGACTATCCTCAAAATGTAAAATTTAATAACTAAACTTATCCAAGACCGACAATGAAGGGGATGGTAGGAGTGTTCCTCCATCCCCCAGTGAACGAGAACAAATTTAACTCAATTAGTCTAAATGCTTTTACTCCACATTTATGAACTCAAAGATTTTCTGCAAAAATAAGAACAACTTGTTTTTCTCATGTTTCCAGCAGCAGGAAAATAAGTTTTCAGAAAACATGTAGCTGTCTTCATCAGTTTTGCAGAGAGTCCGAGAAATATTTTGCCCCTGAGAAGCCTCACAACCTTTGTATGAGACAAAATTCTGGCAGATCATGGAGCATAACCAGTAGCCCAGACATTTCTGTGGTAAACCACCATGTTCTTTCAAGAGCTGCTGCTTTTTACCCTGGCGTTAATCTTCCCAGCTGTTTATTTGTGCCCAGGTATGAAATCAAATGTTGGGAGAAATCAAATTCTGGGCAGCAGCGTGACTCAGAGCCCAGCACCATGCTCCTTTGAAGGAAGAGTCTGGCAGGCTGTGCTACGTGGGATCATGCCTTAGGTATGCACATGTAAATATACAAACTTCAGTCCTGAGTAGCAATTCGTCTGAGATGACTACTAGCTTGTTCCCAGGAGAGCATGAAAAGAAAGCATGCAGGTAGTAGGGAAAACTGGTATTGCATGATAAGTCAGTGTTCCCCACAAGCTTCTCTCAGTACCATGTGGATTCTGTGCAATCAGGAATAAGAGAAGCTAATTTTAAATGTCCTGTTCTGGTCTCAGCACTATGGTGATTTGGGACCAACTCTGCAAAAGTCACTGGCGATACTTAGCAAGTAATCAATCAGATATATGCGACTGATGATTACATCTTATTATCATCTAATTTGAATTTATATATTTGGAATGCAAAATATGAAGAAAAAAAGGCAGTGTCTTACTATTTAGCAGTGGTTAACCTAGAGAAAAAGCCTGCCTCTTATACTGGTTAGCTGCTCCTCTGGACCAACTTCCATTTTTCACTGAGGAAGTCAAATGGGAGTAACTCCGGTTAAAGTGTGTGACATGATGCAACTTTAACGCAACTCATCTACTGCAATAACACATATTGCAGCAGAAATAGAAAGAAACAAATAGATTTTGGTTTTCTAGAATTTGCATCTGAACTTTGAGCATACATATGATTCCATGACAAAAACCATTAAATTATTTTAATGTTAGATAGACAAATGGGAACTGATATCATGAGAATATAACCTTTATCTGTGTATTGAATTCCAATTTCTTGTGCCTTGTAGGACTGGTTGCATGGTTAGCTACAGAATTTTGTACAGCTGCTAAATAAACAATGTGTATATGGCTACGTGGTCTGAGAAGTAAGCCTCTGCATCCGTCCCTTCACTGTTACACAGAAGGAAGAGTTCAGGGAATACAAAGCTAGTCATTGCACTGGAGGAAGTGGTCTTAGGAAAATAAAGTCTTTTAAATATATCCATGCTCCTATGCTTTCTGGTTGATTTTCTGTGCAATCCTGCACAAAACATACAGATTATATCTATACTATTTAATATAGCATCCTGAAGAAATATCTACAATAACATTGACTGAATTGTTATAACTTTTATTGTCCTCATTTCACAGAATTTTTATGTGTTAAAAAAATGTACCACATATATCAAGTGGTACTGTGGTAATAAATTATTTATCAAATGAGGTACAAGAAAACATTGGAAATCTTGTTGCAAGATAGTTTATTGTTTATTTATTGTTCTTTTCTGTTTTGTTTTGGTTTTGGAAAGAAGATGGTAAATAACTGTAGGAATATGGAATTTTAGAAAATAATAACTCATTATTTCTCAACCTTCTGTTCCTTCTGTAAAATAGAATTCCTTAGAAAATTGTACTATGAATTTGTGTGGCTGCAGACATAGAAACAATTTTTTTTCTGTATTTACTGTTGCACTTTTATTGTTCATGCATGGGACCATGAATGGATCAGGGAGGAGTGTAAACCAAACCTGGTACCAAAGCAGCAGGAGTCCTACTGCAGTCAACAGAGGTGCTACCACTTCAGCCATCACTGAGTTCTTCCAGGGATTCAGGCACATTTCTGCACAGTTCACTGGCCCAGTGCTCTGCCTTCTCTTTGGTCAGATGTCTCAGATGCACTACTCCACAGCGAAGATGTGGCTCCTCATTGAGGGAAGGGGCTCACCTCTATCTAGTAAGGAATATTTTAGTGCAGTGTGTTGATCAGAGATGCTCCCACTGATGCATACGGTTCTGCCAAATCTGCTTTCCATCCACATTGGACTGGGGATGAACCTGGCAATGAGAAATAGGTGCCAGGGCAGGGAACTGAGCAGGAGACAAATGTGCAAATGCCAGAGACGCTTGATAACTCTGCACATTCTGAGGGTCATTATGGCTGCTGCCCTTCAGAAGAGGATATAGCAGGGATTAGGAGTTGCCCCATGCCAGTGGGAGGGAGCCACGCAGTAGCACCAAAGCAGGTCTGCTCTTCTGAGGGCCTTTCTTATCTGAAAAATAGAAGTTGTATGTTTATGATTTGACTTTTCCATGTCTTCATGTGGGTAAGACGGTTGCTCAAATGTCCCACAGAATGTGAATGCAGCATTTGTGTGAGTAGCAACATTTTCAAATGTGATCTAAGAATCCAGGAAGCCTTTTGTACACCCACCTTTGCCATTCCCTTTTTATCTGCTTTGAGGCCCTTTCATAAAGTTCTCTTTTCACCTTTAAAAACTCATGCATCATTACCATGTTCTCACAGAGAACAGCTGTTTCTATTCTGAATCTTCAGCTCCATGTCTGATCCTACAGGCTTTTTTTTCTTGATTGAAGTTCTGTGGTCTTATGTGAGTGAGTATCTCGCAATTACATTTCATAATAATTGGGAAGAGAGTGTAAAAAACCACAGCAGCACTAGCTCTGGAGAAATGTAAGAATTGCTGCATGAAAGCAACAAAGGTATACACAGCTGGTTTTCAGAGGCAGAAAAAGAGGCAAGTTCAGAGCACTGAGCAGTTCAGAGATGAAATGATATTCTGATTTTGCTAACAGCAGCACTAGCATTGGTATTTTGCCATTTGCTTTGGCTTTCCTTTTTATTCTCTCTCTCTGTACTGGACTTAAAAACATTTTAAGGCAAACTAAGACCGTCTCATTTATCTATTACAGGAGATATTTTTTATTGATCTAAGTGCAGCACTTCTTTTTTAAATGCAAGACAAAAAGCCTTCACCCCCAGTTTTGTGTAGAAAGAGGTTCTTCAGGAGCAGGATGGATGCTTGGCTGAATAACCCAGGCAGTTCCTTCAGAATGAGGGTGTGATAGTTGTGAGATCTCTATGAGCACTGAGGATCCTTGCACTCTATATTCTTTCAGATAGACCTTACAGGTAAAAATCTTGCCAGTATTATTTTTCTTTTTTTAAGAAATGTGCTATTCCTACTTAGAAGATTGCTTGCTTTCATGAGAAAAATTGTGCAAAGTGGCCTGCACAGGAGCTGGCTGACAGTTATGTAGCAATAGCAAATACTACATCAGGAACTCAGATCCAAATTTCTCCAGAGTTTAGGAATATTCTGCTTTTGTTTCTGTGCATTCTGGATTTGTCTCTAGCAAATATAAGGGACATTATTTATGTATGATAGAGTTTCTTGAATAGTTATCACAACCTGTTTTTGAGGATGTTGCCCTGAGAATGTTTCTACTTTTTGTGAGATCCCTGCAGAACCCATGCAGACCTTTGCATGGACAGAAGTGTTTTGCATGTGATAATTACACAGGGATATAGCAGACAGTCTGGAATAGATCAGCCTCTCTACCTTGATGCTTTATAATGACTTTAGAAGCCAAATAGAGATAATTATTTTCCTTCTGAATTTTCATTTTCTGTTGCTACTTGGCAGCCTTAATTTCATTCTGTCCCAAAAAGCACTCTCTACAAACTCAGCTAAGGAAGTACAATTGCCTTAAAAAAGTAGCAAAAATATGTGAGAGTTAAATGTAACTTTTTTTCCCATAAATGTCATTCTCCTGGCTAAGAATTCTTTAATAGATACTGAGCAGTGCAGAAATGAAAGTATTTTTAATTTCAGTGCTTTGTATATTTACAGAGGGATTACAACAAACTTCTACACTTTATCTACATTTTAATAGGTCAGTGTGAACATAAGAAGTGTATTAAGGTGGACCGCCTCACTTATTAAACTTACGTAAATTCGTCAAAAGCCCTCAGCAATTGTGTGCAACAGGGGCTGGAAAGCCACGCACGATTGAGGTCATGCATCCAGCCAGTTTGTAAGATGATCCCTCTGTATGAGCCATCAGCCATCCTTAGCATAGGGGCGCACTCATACACGCATTCCTGTCAAGTCATCTTGTGAAAGGCTGCTTGCTTCCAGCTTGGCTTGAATGTGCAACCTTAATAAAACTCACTGAAGTCTGAGAGAAAATAGCAGTTCTGCTGCAGATAGTGTAGGGGAAAGAGTCTGGGATATGCATATGCAGCTGACTAAAGCAGGCTACATGCTGGACTGTAACAGAGAGGAAACAATAAATCTTAACTACTATGCAATAAATATTCCCAATTTTAACTAAGGAAGTTATTCTCATAGTTAAATTTAAAAGAAAATAACAATTTATCCAAGCTTGATTATCAAACTGTGCTTTTCCAGTCCTTTTTTTTTTTTTTTTTTTTTTTTCCTAGAAACTTTAAAAGAAATTAAGAAAAAAACTAAAGAGGAAGTTTTTCTAAGAGTGGGAAAGGAAAGTAATAGTAACATGTCAGTTTTCCTTTCCTTTGCTTTTCTGGCAGCACTCCTTGCTCATATAGGCTGTACCACTCAGCGCCGGGGTCCGGAAGCCAGTGGAAGAAGATTTAACCGGATTCAGCACGGGCAGTGCACCTATACTTTCATTCTGCCAGAACAGGATGGGAACTGTCGTGAAAGCACGACAGACCAGTACAACAGTAACGCTCTTCAGAGAGATGCTCCTCACGTGGAACAGGATTTCTCTTTCCAGAAACTGCAGCATCTGGAACATGTGATGGAAAACTACACGCAGTGGCTGCAAAAAGTAAGTGTTTCCTTTTTCACTTCTCACTCAGTGAGCGTTTGTTGTTGGTGGCTGTTGTTGTTGTTTTTTTTTTTAATTGTGCTTGTATAGTTCATAGTTTTCACGGGTTGTTTTGAGAACTGAGGTTTTATCTCATTTGTGCGTAGGGGGGAAATCTCACAGGCAGAGTGCACTCTTTTAGGGGCATTGTTTTTGTGAACAGAATTTTTTTCACACCGCTGAAAGACGCAGTTTCTTAACGCTTTATCTTGAGAGACCATGGGTGTTTTGTGAACTAGTGTACGCAAGAATCACCAGAGGTTCTAAGGACAGAGCTTACTAAGTAGCCCTGTAATCTCTACTTACGGTTCACAGAGTCAGAGTAGATGTCATGCAGGATACCTGCTACTCTGACAGCAAAAGGGGACGTTCGAAATAATCAGCACTTATAGGCACTGTGTTAAGAATATCACTGCTTCTCCAGAAATAGATCCTGTAATACTATTCCACCCAGTTAATTGCTAGAAAGAAAGAAAAAAGCACTTAGGCATTCACACATCTAAATCATGACAGTAAAACTTTTCATTTGCATAGATTACAGCTGTTTTAATTTGTGTTTGTTCTTTCATGGAAAGGGAAAAATGAGCTGAAAGGTGTTGTAGTAACTTGGAAGAAGTAATGCTTTTAAAGAAGTCGCACCAGAGATCTGAACTTCCACTAAACTTTTCAGTATTCAATTATAAGCTGAAGTTTGGTCCAGAAAATACTTTAATGTGTAAATAAATACCCATGTGAACAGCCCTCATTCACCTTAACAGGATTACTCACTGCACCACAATTACATACACTGCAGTAACTTGTCCATGTTTTGGTAATGAAAATACCTCGTGAGAGCTGACAAGCAAAAATAAATAAATAATGAAACAGCCTTTGTATCTTGTTACTTGTAAGGTTCCCATTCTTACTCTGACATTTTGACTTGTCAAAACCGAGAATGTTGAGCAATTGGTGATGCAATTAGTTATGCAAAATGGCACATGTATACTTCTGTATACATTCCTTTAATGGATACTTGATATAGCTGTAACACAGATTCATGTAAGAATGACAATCAGTGAAAATCTGGTGAGGACTCTGCTAGGTAAGCTAAAGTTTCCCATTAATATATGTATTGATAATTATCTCAATTACAAGCTTTGGTTTGTCCAAACAGCATAAAAAACAGAAATATGTTAAAAAACATAAACAACCCTCCCATCCCCCTATGTCTAATAAAATCCTTAGAAAGAATTTTCTGATCTCTTGATGAATTGTACTTCTTCCATATCTGGCTCCAGAAAGAGAGAAACAAATCTATCCAGTGAACATGTGACTATAAAACAAAATGTAACCAAGCTTTTCTGTTTAGAACTACTTTCTTCAGTTTTTAATAACTTGGTCTGCTTTGGGGAATATAGGGTTGGAAATGAGGGGGTGTCTTTTGTAGAGGAAAGTATTTCTTAAGAAATTATTTTGCTGTACCTTGGGAGGCTGAGGCAAGAACTGAGAGGAAAATTTGTATCTGTGTTTATGCACACATGATTTTACTTGAGCAAATTGCCTGCTGAATCATGCTTATGAGAGTTCACTTATTCTGTGTTTGTCCACTAGAGACTGAACTAAGATCACTGTTTCACTGTGAACTGAACAGGAAGAAAAATGAGTCTCTGGAGTGCGAAAGTCTGAGTTAGGGTTAGTGCTCTCACACTTTGGAAGGAAGTGATTGAGGTAGGCAGGTAGGAAGCCCAGTGAAAGGGTTTTGTATTGAGGACTCTTTTCTTCTGCAGTGATTGAAAAACTGACAGTGGGCAGAGCCAGCCCCTGGTTACTCCCAACCCCCACCCTCTGCTTCCAGGGCGTTACATGAAGCCAGCCTTGTGCACGTACCCCATGTGTCAGCTTGCTCTGCAATGAAAAGACCTGTTTCTCTGTGTGATGGAGTGTGGCTCACTCAGAACAAATGAGTCTGATGCAGCTCCATTATAGCATCTCTGAATACTGCATTTGCTTTGTTGCTCTTGCCATTACAAAGCATCTCAGCCATACCTCACTTCCTTTCAAAGGAAGCGTAATGCTGAAGTGTAAATTAATTCATTATGTAGATATTGTGTATCTCAATTTTATACTCTGCATTTGTTTCCCTTCCTTGACTTTTAATATCAGAGATAGCTAGCTCTACACTAGTAGCATTTTACAGTGCACCTGCTGTGAATAAAATAAAGATTAATTACTAGTTATAGATAGGTCTGTGACTGGAATTGAATAGTTACTGTAAGAAATAATGTTTGTATTTCAGAATTTGAGATATACTCTGACATACGTAAAGGAAACATATTTATTACACTATGTAATATATAGAACTGTGAATAAAATTGTACCAAAGCTATGTTTTGCAGAATGTATTATTTTCTTAGCACAAATGCTAGCCTGCAATATTGAAAGAGAATTTATTAAAATAGTTTGTGAAAGCAAGATTTGCTTAATAATTAAAGTAGTATTTTTTTAATTATTACATAATATTTACACTAGCAGTTTTCTAGAAACTAGAAACTTTTGTTGTTCTTGTTGATTTAAATAGATTCCTATACCTTTGAACCCAGAAGTGAATTTTTGATGACCTCCTACCTTCATTCTAGATAAAAATGTGCTTTCTTGGGAAGCTGATTACAGACAATTAAGCCCCAGCCTTGTCCACTACCATTTGCATATCTGCAATCAGTATAAGTGGAATTGGCTGGCAAACTGGGGACGCAGCAAAACGCTCTGTACCAGAACTTCTTAAAAGAAGATGATTCGGTAAATATTTTTAGAGGTCTTCCTAGAACTGTTTATTTTAATACTGGATAACTTTCCCCATTGTTTAAGCTTGAGTTTCATTTCTGCAATATGTTTATACTAATAGTTCAAAACAAACAGTTCATCACAATTTTTTTCTTGCAGTAACTGACTGGCACACTTGATACTGTTTGGTATTTAGCTGCAAAGTCCAACCATTGCCAAAGAGGAGTTATATGAGTTATTATCATCATGTGTTGCTTGGGAACTTTCTCTTAGCTTGGTGAAATTATGGTATCAATGGATCCAGTCCAGGCTATACAGATGAGTGTTTCATATACTCAGTCAACACAATGGTAATAATTTCTATTACCATAGTAAGTGAGTTTTACGTGATCCACTTGTTCTTTTTTCTGATCCTTATCTGAACAAATACCATAATTTTTTAAAAATGAATACTTCATAATTGTATACTACATGGAGCTAACACAGACACAGGAGCTTGAGTTGAATGTAGGCTGCAATAAATCTGGTTCACTAGTATACAAATTTAGATTTCTTTTTTAATAATTTTCTCTGCAAAAGTTGCTGGCACTACAACACAGTCCAAATAGAGAAGATTCAGTTTTCTTCCCTTATCTTTCAAAGTGTTTGTGCTGTAAGAAATTATGAGCAGTTTTTTCTGAAGTGTCTGCATCTCTTTCACTGTCTACTTGTTTATTCTTAATGTATTTTTTAGAAATTATTTGTTTTGCAGCATCATCTGTGCTCTCTGTTGACTGCTGTATTTTGCTTATATAGCAATGCAAGTGCTCACTTGGATTTTAAATATCTGCAAGGCAATTAGAATTTGAGGAGTACCAGTCACTATATGGAAGAAACTTCTGGAAAGACTGATGTACACTCACTGTGTGCTGTAGCTCCATCGGAAATCCATCTCCCTGCTAGTAGGGCCTAGCACTGCAGTGAAATAATAGTAGAGAGTTCATGTGCGTGGAGTAGCTGGATTTGCCTTGGGTTTTATTTGGTTTTTGGGAGTTGGGAAGATTGCTTACAGTTCACTTTTTCTGTGAAGCTAGGAAAAATTGAGACGGAGCTGGCCCCAAACTGGCCATGATCTAAAAGACTGCCATAATATATAAAAATAAACTATAAATATATGAGAGGTCATAAAAAGCAGTGTAAGATATTTTCACATATCTAATATAAACCAATATTGCCTAGTTGAACTATCACATGAAACAAATTAGTGAATTTACTTACATAACATGTACTACTCAGTGAATAAATATATGTAAAAACTAGCCTTATGAAATAAGAATTTGTTCGTTGAAAATAACAGGCTCTAAGAAAATTCATAACTGCTTCTAAAAAAAAAATTACTCATCTCCAAAAAAATATCTTGATCAGTGATATGCCTGCATTTCGAAAGCCTTATTTATCAAACTGCTGAGGACCTGGGGGCATTTTGAGAAAAAGGAAAAGCTTCACACATGAAAATGCCTGAAAACTTTATGTTACTGGTGAGTAGTATATTCAACAACAATTTTTTTAAGAGGCAGAAGAATCAAAGAAGTAGAATGAAGGCCAGTCTCACTTGTTGCCACATTTGTAACAAATGATTTAAAACAATAATTCCTGTGCTTGGACAGAAGGTTTTATCATAAAGTGCAGTACAATCTGACTAAATTTATTTTCAGTGATGACTGTTGTAATCAGGAACATTCTGGTAACAATAAAATATTACATTCATTAGTCATAAGAACTGTCCAACCAACATGCCCTATGGGATATCTCATTTTGAGCACTGAGGCCTTTTCTAGATGAAGCCAATATAAATGGCTTGTCAGTCTGAGGGAGCTGAGAACTCATCTTTCCCATTCCCTTTTGTGGTTTGGAAGCTGTCTCTACTTTGGAGTGTTGGGTGCCTTGGAAAAAAAACTTTTTCCCCCATATGGGAAAAGTGTAGAGCTGGATATTTTAGTCTAACTTCTTGCAAAAGCCCAGAGAGGAAAAAAATAGGTTTTTCTTTGCTATGGGGAATCTCTCCACTTGGAGTCAGGAGACAGTAGAAAACCCAGAGGAAGAGCCAGCCATCTTAGCCATCCTGTGGTAGTCCCTACTTCTCTTCATGGACTGGGGAAATCTTGAGCAGCTCACTTCTTGATTTAAATGCCTCAGCAAAGTGGGATGGATTTAAGCTTTGCTTTCTGTTCACGACTGTAGCATAGACTTCCCTTGTGCCTGCAAGGAAATCATAAACTTTATGTATTCCTGTTTCACTTTTCTAAGGCAGATATAGTACTACTACTAAATTTCACAAGGCTGCTGGGAGGCTTAATATATTTTTTGTGTTGCTTTTGGAGTCTTGCTTATGGAAGACATTTTGTGCTATTAGCAGTTTGTAAATGATAGTAATCCTGTCAATGTTTATAGAAAGTGATGTGAGATCAGAAATCCTTTGAAAGGATATTTGTTTTAAAGTGTGGAACTAATTTTTTTTTTTTTTTTTTTTTTTAAGTAGACAAATGCAGTGAATATGAATGTATTGTTAAGTGTATTTTACAGATTGCAGTTGAGTAAGTGGATTATAGGTAAGATATGTTCTGCTAATTGTGGGATTCATACTTATTGTTACAGTGTTCTTAAATCCTCTCCAGCAGCTGCTGCTCCATCCAGTGCTCATCTAAGGTGAATAGGATTGTAGTTCAGTCTTGAACAGATCTTGAAGACTGGTGAGGAATAGACAGTTTTTCAGACCTATTGCTACCAGAAATTTTGAATAAACTTATTATCAAATCTGGGCTCTCTTATATGATTTATTGCAAACATATCCTGAAAGACGAAGATATTTAGCAACCTGTTAGTATTCATCTCAACTTACTTTGCAGCTCAGTCCAGCTTTCTCTGCATTTGCATTGAGCTGCAAACAAAGAGTAAGTAAATGAGGACCTTCTAAAACTATCATGATTGTAGCTGTGTTCTTAACCTTATTTTCAGCACCAGCAGCTCAAGTGTTTTGAATAAACAGCTGCTGTCTGTAGAAGTCTTCCCAGTAGCATGAGGATTTCCTCTCTTGTTAGAAAGTTGAAGTTTGATCAGGAAAAGGACATTGAAATAGTATCATATTTCATAAGAAGAGTTCTTTTTCTTACAAAATGAGCAGTACTTAAACACAAGGTTATTCTTGTGTAACCACATGTGCATATTTTAGATGGTGTTATGAAACACCAGTGTTGAATATTCAGTTGGAAGAGTAACTTAGAAATGCCATAAATTATTGCGCATCTGCATTGCATTCTCGTTAATGTTGATGCACAAAGATCAAACTTGGCTTTTCATAACCTTAGTTAGGAATCAGGTTAATCTAAATCAGTGTAAGTCACTCATACACTGGCATAAGAAGCCTATTCAAAACTTTGCAGCAGTTTATTTAACCCTTTAAAAAAAGTAAGAAAGTTAAACTAGTGCTTTGTCTAAATAAGATCTAGCTAGGGCTATGCTAAACATTTTGAAAGCATGTAGGCATAGACATTGAAAACACGGCAGATATGTGGACAGTGGGAAAAACGGCCCGAGTTAAATTTCCATGCATTTGGGATTGGAAAAAAAAAAAAAAAAAAAAAAAAAAGACAAAAATAAGTCAAGATAATTTTATAATCTCTCTGAGGAAGTCATGTAGAAAATTAGTGTTCTAGTATACATTGTAGCTTCATGACTGAGGTAAGTTTCTTATGCTTCTTTGGATGCTTCTAGCAGTAGGAAAAATAAAACAAAACAAAAAACCCACAGCCAGTAAGTAAAGTGTTATAATTTGAGAACTATGCTAGTTGACAGTGGATTATATATGTCTTTAATAAGGTATTTTAAATGTACACTATGTGGTAGCACATGGTCATTCATATTATCTGCTACGAATTCCATTCTTAAAAGAGAAAGGAATAAGATGAAAATGCAGATGCTATTACTTGTACATAGAAAATCTGTGATGAAATTATGGAAGTAAAATGTGGCTGATTGAAAATTCTGTAGAAGACCGCAGAAGTCCTTTGCCTTGGACTCCTCTCGCCAGTGCCTGAATGGATGCACACATACACACATGCACATACACATATGCATGCATTTAGATTTTGGAGTGACTGGTACTAAGGTGCACAAAAATCCTTTTCTAGTGTTCTGACTTAAATCCCTTTCTGCATTTTATACATACTTATCTGATGTTGGAAGTTTTGTTTCAAAACATTCTCCATAGCTACAATGTCTTTGTTTTTCAAAGAGTAAAAGGTTAGTTTGTATTTGGTAGGGATCACTTAAAATTTAGGAAATTGCTAAATTCCTGCTTTGGATATCTCCTGAAACTGACCTGTAGTCTCAAAAAAACCCCTACCTAGAAGAGTTGATAGCAAGAGGTATCCCTGCATATTATGAGTGCAATAATTCTGTGTGAACAAGTCCTCACACTGTGCTGCCCATAGATTATGTACGTGTTCACACTTGTGCTTTCCATATAGTTACAACAATTTCTGTATACTCTGGAAAAAAATATTGAATCCTTATATCCCATATATGCTTCTGTCCATATATGCAAGGCAAACCTGGTTGTGCTTTGTGTCTTTACAGAACAAAGCTGATCAGAATGTTTGCATGGCATCTGCTTCTTTAATAGGACTTGGCATAACCATACAGTTCTAATTTTTCCTCACATCTTCTGGGAATTCTTATTTATCAGAGTAAATTCCTGCCATCTGGCTTATTTTGTCTGGTTGTCTCGTTGCAAATCATGCACCAGGCTGCAAGGGGACAACCAAAATCCACTTGTTCCACTTAGCAGACTAGCCTCCACTTAGACTCTCTCCTGCCCAAGGATCTGTGTTCTGGCATTCTTTCTTCTCGCTCTGGACCAAAGAGGCAAACAAGCTTGAGAGATTTCCCTAGAGATAGGATCAACTCTGCACTACTCTGCCAGGAAATTAAGGCAAGGCTAGATTGCTGTGGGAGAACACTGCAAAGAGAATAAGCAGAGTACCTTAGAAGGCAATTTTCATTTTTTCGACAGCACAGCTTCTTTCACACTGCAGCATAAATGATCAGATTGGTACTAATCAATTTGGAACTCAAAAGCTATCTCTGTGACAGGCATATAATGCCATTTATAGACTGATTCTGCCCCCTTTCAAAACCAAAGTTCCCTCAAAGGCTCTCTATGCAAGATTTACTTGAAAGATACTATTTGTGTTATAAAACTTCTGTCTTCAGGTTCACATCATTTAGGAGGTCAGGCTTTTATTTTCCTTTTCCCAGAGAGTTTACAGACAAAACCACTCTTGTCATTTGGATGCACCTTCCCACAATTTTAAATGCTACAATAAAATATCAGCCATTCTCAAAGACTTTCTGGCCTTCAATATGATGATTTTTCTCCCTGACTGTGAGTGAAAATACTCTGAATTCAATGTGTAGTTTAATATTAGACATTTAACATATTTCAAATTCTCTAAACACATTTTAAATATACATAAAAATGAAAGCAGAAGTAGTAATATACAGTAATATACTCTGCAAGAAGATTTTACATTTACCTTTAAGGTGATGAAGACTTGTATGTCCTTTACATCATATTGTTTATGAATGTTTTGAAGTTGCCAGCAAATGTTTATAATTTTTTTTTTTTTTTTTTTTTTTTTTTTTTTTTTTTTTTTTTAAAAAAAAAAAAAAATTTTTTAAAAATACATTTTTTAAAAATGCATTTTTAGGGAAAAATAATATTGTTAAATTTTGACCTTTTTTTTCCTGAGCACTGTATCGAACAATTTTTTTTCTTGGTTTAAACCACCTATGGCTGTACTTAAAATGCTAATTCTCACTGTCTTAGATTCAGATTCAAGTAGTTGTAGTGATAACTGTCTTCTGGGAGTTTCAGTTTTCATGCAAAAATCTTTTCAGAAGATAGTTTAGATCCTTCTTTTAAAAAATTTTCTCATAATCCCAATATGTAAATGTAAATAACAAGGAACATAATAATATGGTCCTTCACAATCCTTTCAATTTTCCATTCTAAGCCATAAGACTTTTGCAGGTAGGCAAGGACCTTCAGATAACCATCTCACTTCATAAAACTAATATTTTCTATGAAAAATCTCTCTGGAAATGGTTTGATATTTCCGAAACCTTTCAGAAACACTTTATAAAACATGTGATTCTCTGAGGTCACCAAAGAACTGAATGAAGAATGATATAGTCTTTGAAATTTAGGCATTTATATGTAGATAAAAGTAGCCCAAGTGAGTATTTTGATTCACTGCCATTAAGTACTAAGTATATTTATGGGCGTCATAGTTAAATATTTACCCTCTACGGTCTTAATTCATCAGGAAATTCCTGTGGCCTTCTAGGCCACATCAGCAAGTTAACAAAGTGATGGGTAGCCCCCAAACCATGATGTGTTTGGTGCTGTGCCTGGAATTCTGAGGATCTGCTTAAAGGGAAAATTGCTCAAAGAAATGACTTAATTTCTTCCCAAATGAACTATTCCCCTTTTTTTCTTGGCTAAGACTTCATACTTCACTCTGTGTGTGACTTCACAGAATCACAGAATCACAGAATCACAGAACTGTAGGGGTTGGAAGGGACCTCCAGAGATCATCGAGTCCAATTCCCCTGCCAAAGCAGGTTCCCTACAGCAGGACTTACCATAGTAGAGATAAATGGCTGAGGGCCACCTATCTTTCCTGCGTCACTTCTATCGTGTTAATGGGAAAGGCCATAAATGCTCTGCAAGAAAGTTTTTTTATGTTACCATTTTTGTAAGAAGGACATACAGACTGCAAAATTCGTTATCACTTTAGCCCGTTAACTAGAGAAGTGATGATTAAGGTTGTTTCTCTTTGCATTTTTCTTGAATGATCCAGTCCGATCCTTTGGATTTTACAAGAATTCCAGCTGATTCACTACATGTGTATTTCTCTGACGTTCTACATGTCCAGTGTAACTCAACTGTGTTGGCTCCTGGCTTCATGTCAGTTGCTTAAGAATTATTTTTACCTGTTTAGATCCTCACAAATCAAGTCTTGCTGAGAAAGCTGACATTGTTTCACCCTCTGGTATTCTCTGAAACCAGCTTGTTAGCTGAGCCTCTGCATCGCACCTCCCTGGCAAAATACTTGCACCTCATTTCACACAAATGTACTCTGCTCTAAAGACAAAAGGTAATGCCCGGTTAAACCATGCACAGTGTTAGAGATGTGTCTGTGGCTCAGGTAAGCTATGCATTAAATATGAATATATAAAGCTTTTTCAATTGCTTTTTTATGACTTTGATATTTACAGCCCAGGTAGCTCCCAAAGAATTGAAGATAAACTTATAACTATGGTCTATTACCTCTTGGAGAGGGTCATCTCAGGGAAAGTGTAAAGGACCTGAATTATCAGGTATCAGTGACAGAAAGATGGCAAGAGTTAACTCTCCAAAAGATTGTGAGAGCTAAATTTGAGATGGCACTTCAGAACAAGAAGCCAGCATATTTGAGGTTGATAGAGGGATTCTTTAGTAGACAGATAGAAAAGGTGAAGGTTGCTGTTGTAATCCATAAATTGTTGTTCTTCTCAAGGTAACAACATGTCACCAAAGCACACAGTATAAGATAACTTCCTGTGATAGAAAAGGCTCAGAAAATTACTCTGGTGTACAGCATATTCTGTGAAGTACCCTGAAGGAATGAAGCTGCCAGTTATTTACTGGCTGTTTGGCTCTATAATTATCATAATACTAATTTCAGAAGTAATACAGTTGACTTGAGAACTAAATCATCATAGCTGAGGAGCATCTTAAAACAGTTTTTTCTTTTCTTTTTCTTTTTCTTTTCTTTTTTTTTTTTTTTTGTAAATACAGAAGACATGTCTTTCTAAACATAAGAAGAAAAAGGAATAAGAGACAAGGGAGATGTTCAATATCAAGTTTTAAAGAGGAAATTGAAGTCTCCGAGTTTTGCTGGTTATTGAAGTATCTGAAATGCAGACTACCCCCAGCTTGCAGCTGAATAGAACCAGAATGCCATTTGTGGTAGTGTGTATGGTCACTAGTATGTTACTCTCCTATGGGAACACTCTCACTACTGTCAATGAAAGCCTCAGAGGTAGTGTTCGGAATTGTTGCATTTATTTGACCATTAAGTGAAGAAAAGATGTACTAACATCAAACAAGCACCTGGCAGAACATGAGCTGTAGGCCAGAAATACTAGAAAGTAATTTGCCCAAACTTGTCAAGTGTATGTTTTGGCAAGATCTAAGGATTTGATCCTGAAAGCACCAAGAGTCCTATTTTGAGTTAATTGCAATTTTCCAAGAAACAACGAGCACATGGGAAGTTTTACTCAAATTAAATAAAGCTTTCATTTCACTGTTGGAGGGTGTTATCACAAGCATTTAGGTACGTTTAGTAACTCTGGACTTCAACAGGAAGTAGAATTAAGTGCGAGTTGCTCTGTTACTCTAAATTGTACACTAGTATTTGATGTATTTAAATAGATGAGGACAGAAATTCTAGAAACTTCTGGAGTAGCTTTCCTATAAAAAACAGTAACACAATAATCCAATGCATCAAAAAAGGGAGAATTACAGTTCACAACATGGTTTACTTAGGGGACTCTATGACTTTAGGTGCTCTTTTTGCTGGTGAAAGGTAGCCATGATGGCACATGCCACAATATGTCTGTGCAAGCACCAATATGTCTCAAAAATGTTTTTAGAGTAAACTCGTCAGTTATATAGGGAATTAATAAATAATGTATTTGAGTGCTTAAACAATATATTTACATATTGTCTTTTGGAGTACAATGAATGAATGGATCAGTACTAAAGAGTTATAAAATTAAACAGACAGAAATGAAAAGATTTGTCTGGAATATGGGTCCATGAAGAAAGGATGCTTGATTATATTTCCACCTTAATATTAAAGCAGCAAGCCAAAGATCCACCATTTTTTAACCTTCTACCATACTGCCTCCCAGTGTTCTCTACGCTATGAACCCTAGAAACAATAACAAGAATGCTTCTTGATCCAAGATTTAAAAAAAAAACAAACAAAACAACTTTGCACTCCTACACATCTTGGAAACATTTAGTAATTTGGCCACTGACCCCATGGGGTATTTCCTAGAAGCAGAATTGAGCAAGACTGAAATTGTCATGCTGTTATGGGCATGAAGATATGACATGGATATTTCACGTGTAAAATATGAACCATAATGTGATATCTTTTCCTTTTTCATGCTTTTTTAAAGACTATTTCAGTATTTTCATTTATTATTTCCCTGCCAAGATCATGGAGCTCTTGTGAAATTGCAATAAAAAATGTTTGGTCCATTGACATTAGAATTTACATGGTCCTTTTTTCTGGGCTATAATTTACCACAATGGAACACTGGAAATGTGTTACAGGATAAATTTTCCATTTGTATTCTTAATTTTCAAGCTGATTGCCCTCAGTGTTAGTTATGTCAGTGTGGTTTTGAATGCTGTGTCAGTTCCATAGTAAAGTCATTCTGAAAGGCTATAAGCAAGTTGCAGTATTATTTTTAGAATATTACTCGTAATGCAATGCAAGCTTTATATTGTGAGACAGAGGCACATCCTAAGTCAGAATTGCTTGGTGATTTTTCTAACAGAGTGGATATTAAATTTGTTTTTGTTTCTATCAGACTTTGTCTGGTATTGCTATCACATGTTTTCCAGGTGTTGCCACCATTAGCCCTTTGCCAAAAAGTGTGACTAGAAAAAACAATAATATCCCATGGGAATATAAACCCAGAGGAGGCTTTCAACACATTTCACAAAATCAAGCCATTATCATTAAGTAGCCTCGAGAGAACTAGAAACTGGAAAAAATGGTCTCTTGACTCTCACCCAGAGTGTGATGTTAATGAGTTACTGTGCTTCTTGGCCTGATGCTGCTCAGAATGAACCAGTGGTAAAAATCTGAGTTTGAGTCCAGGAAAGGGAATTTCCCAATCTTGGACGCACCGGGATGAAGTTGACCCCTTACCCCTTCCTTCCTACGGTGCTTCCAGGGGTGGCAGAAATACCAGGTTCACTACTTGTCCCTATGGACAAGTCCTTCACACTTCTCTGCCTTATTGTAAGGGGATTTCTGAACAGTAAGAGACTGACTTCAGTTCTGTCTGGACAAACCTCCTTGGCAGAACAGGAAATTCCCAGAGGGTCAGGAGGAATTTTAAAGGGCTGGAGGGGTGTGTTGCAAAATGCTAGCCTGGCAACCACGGAGACTGAAGTCTGTTATTTATAGAAGAGCAGAGGCAGAAAACAGATGGTGTGCTTCCTCACAATATGCTCTACAATTCCTGCATTGTGTCAGCATAAATTTGTGGGGTACCACATCAAGTACTGAGATGATAGTGTGGTCTCTATCCCCAGCCATTTCTTCCCTTCACATGCCTAGAAAGATACCAGCTAATGCCACATGCAGTATCATTTTATAGTACAAAAAGAACACTTTCAGAAAGTCTTGGAACCACAGTGTAGATCAGAAATTGTGTCAACAGCATCAGTGAATCAATGCCAGTATCTATCTGCTGCAGTTAAAGGAGGCTCATGCCCAGTCTATGAGAAGCAGATAAACTTCAAAACTTTTTTTTTTGTTGTTGTTCATTTGAGAGCAGGATTCTGTGTGCAGCTTTCATTGTATGCACAGGCTTCTCCCAGCATTCCTCAGTCCTGAAAGTAGGATGCATGTCTCATGAGAATAATATTATAAAGAGATTTCCAGTATTTCCTTTTTTGTTCATACCAAAAAGAACACCACTGTGACTTTGCTAGTCAGGTTTTTTCAGCATTCCTTTTTCCATTCCTCTCAAGCACCAAAAAAGAACTGAAATATCAGTTGATAATTAAGTTCTCAAAGAGCCCTGGTAGATTATTTTAGTTTAACCTAGTTTTGGTTTCTATTTCATTTGTATTTTTAAGAACCCAAGAGGACTTCAGTTTTTTTGTTTGTTCATTTGTTTTTTTCTTGAAGCCAGACAGGAAATGTTTTTTTATTATTATTATTATTATTTTTTTTTTTTTTTTTTTTTTCATGAAAGTGTTTTAAAGCCAAAAAATCCTTAAAATCCTTTTTGTTGAGGTTTTGTAGAGATTCACTGGGCATTTGTTTGAAACATTTCTGTGACAGAATTTCTCCGTGGCAGATGCAGTGGAGAAGCTGAGAGCTTGGGACCTCAGATAAATGGAAGTGTGTGACAGGGCAGCACTTCCAAATCAAACTTTTGTGTGTGTCATCCTAAAAGTTATAATTCTTGACTAAATAACGTCAGCTGATTTGTTTTTGTCTATTTGATTACATATTTATAACACTATTTTCCTTTTGGTTTCAAAAAATTGAGCTTTTCAGAAACTGAAAGAAATGCACTAGAAAACATTTCCTTGCTGATAAAGAGAGTATCAGCAGACTGCTACGAAGTGACTGCTTTAACAGGGATTTGAAGGAAAGTCGAATCCAGTATTATCTTGGGATGTGAAGGAGAAGCCTAGATACAATATTTATGTCCAAGCACAGCTAAGATGTTAGAAAAGAGATGCACTGTATTGGTGTCATCCTGTTTATCTGGGAACAGTTTCTTCTGCAGTTCCATTTTTTTCCTTCCTGAAGAAGATAGAGAGAATATGCATGTGGAATGTTGTTGATATAGAAAAGATTATGCAAACTGTTCCCACTGAACTAGAGACAACTGAGTTCAAAGGGAACTGTTTGTAACTGTCCTGGTTTTAGATTTAATTTTTTTATTTATTTTTTTAGTTGTCTAATTTAGCTCATGCTAAAGGAAAAAAAAAGGAAGAACAAACCACTACAAAAGCATCATGAAACTGCATAAGAGAAAGTTGCTATAGTAATTATAAGGTGACATAAACAAATAGATGACAAGTCCATGCTGAACACATGATAATATTCCTCTGATTTGTTTACGGATATACTAGAAATGCCTGTCTGTCTGTTGCAGAGATGATCTGAAAACACGGGTCCTTTTTTTCTGAACTTAGTGAAGCCCACATCTCCCAACCGATAGGAGTGAATGTCATCCTTTTGGCATCTTCTGATGATGATGTCTATTAATACTGCATGTCAGTGCATTTTACCTTTGTTTTTTCTATGTTGCCACTTGCTGGCATAAGATCTTATTGCAAAGGTGACCAGATAAAATGTAAAAAATGAGAAAAGCCACGAGGATAGAATTCGCTTGTTCCCTCAGGTACCATTGCTGTCACAAAGAGCAGAGCTCAGCGTTGCCCCTCCGCTCCCAGTGAGGAGCTGCATCCACCATGAGGTCTCCCATCCACTCCTGTGCTCTGGGATGCACAAACCCTGGGGTCTGTGCTGCAGTACGACAGAACTTCAAGAAATTTCAGTCCAGCCAGGACTTCATATCAAACACTGCTGTTTTAATGACTGACATTATGAAAGAGGTAGTGTTCATGTAATAAGTGCAGTGCATACTTCTATTATAGATCTCTTTAATATTCACAAAGACCACAGGAACTCCATTCTTCCTTTAATGTCTTGCATTCATTTCTTAAATAATGACAATTGTTCATACTTCTCTTACCTTTTCTGTTCAATATATTTTACAGTTGTCAGTGGATAAACCTTCTTGTCAATTAGAAGGTTTGATGATGGCATTCATTTTGTTTTTATTATCCAGTCGAAAAGCCAAGGTACAAAAAGGGCACTTTTTGTCATTTGGGAACTCTAAGTCTAGTCAAGAATAAAATCAAGACCTGATTCTACAGTGCTTAAATGGTAATCGACAAATTCCACCTCACTAATGTAGATACATAAGCATGTTGTTTTCTCTGAAATTACACATCTCTTATTTTTATTTATTTATTTATTTATTTATTTATTTATTTATTTATTTAATGTGGTAGCAAAAGTTTGGTTCATTCACAGCTGCTGTTAAATTGCTCAGTTGCTCAACCTAGGTGAGTGGAATGGTATGGATTTAAATCAGCAAAGATCTGACATATACATATATATGTGTTTTCAAATCCTGTGCTTCAGGGTGTCAAACTAGAGGTGCCATTGCAATACAGTGCACCAAAACTTAAACTGTGTTGTAAAAGCACAGAAAACAGTCTATTCTTCCAGGGGTGCTGCTTTGAGTAGTGAAATCACAAGAGGGCACCACTTTTGAAAACTGAAACTGTTTCTGTTTAAATATTAGTATCTTGTACTTATTTCAGGTATGACAGAGTCAATCTTCCTATCTATTACAGTAATATAAAAATATTGGTTGACAGCCACTGCTGTGTTTATATGTAGGAGTTCCTACACAGCTGGTTTCTAGATGTCCTTGCCCCATTTACTATGATCTGCTCTGATGAATTTACCCAGTTCATTGTAATGAAAAATAGTCCATCCAGTGTTTGTGCACACCAATTTATTTTGTTACTCAATTTCCAGAAAGGCTCATTTTTCTCTTTCTCAAAAAAAACTCCTGATCATACAGTTTATGATTCTATGATCAATTCTATGCTTGATTCTATGATTCGGTGATCAGATGTGCAAGTGATTCTCGATTCCCAGTGGATCATCCATGAAAAAGCCAAACCATATGAAATCAAATGAAGCCAAATGAAGAAAGCAATTTCCTCATCTTAGCAAATGAAAACCTTTCCTGAACAGAAAACATTTTAATATGTTACAGTCCATTGCTTTCCACTGGTGTAGAGGAGATATGGAAATGCATCAGAAAGAATCGATTCTTAAGCTTTTAAAGTGAAAAGTAAAATCTTAATTTTTTTGTTGTTTAAAATTCCTTGCAATGACCTGTATAATTTATTAGCAACAGCCACCATTCCCCACTGGGTTTAAATGTGATGACAGGTAAAATATAGAGCATGTGTTGCCTTACATGAAGCATACTAAGGACTTATCCAAATGCTTGGTGAAATGTGTATTCCTATTATTATTTGACATATATAATGTATCACAGAATCACAGAATCACAGAATCACAGAATCACCCGGGTTGGAAGGGACCTCAAGGATCATGTAGTTCCAACCCCCCTGCCTAGCAGGGCCACCAAATACACACATTCAGATCAGGTTGCCCAGGACCCCGTCCAACCTGGCCTTAAACACATCCAAGGACGGGGCATCCACAACCTCCCTGGGCAGCCCGTTCCAGGGCCTAACCACTCTCCTTGTATAGAACTTCCCCCTAACATCCAACCTAAATCTTCCCTCCTTCAACTTGGATCCATTTCCCCTAGTCCTGCTGTTGTCAGCCCTTTTGAAGAGTTTACTCCCCTCGTGGGTGTAGGTTCCCTTCAGGTATTGATAGGCTGCAATGAGGTCACCCCGCAGCCTTCTCTTCTCCAGGCTGAACAAGCCCAACTCCCTCAGCCTGTCCTCATAGGGGAGGTGCTCCAGCCCCCTGATCATCTTAGTCGCCCTCCTCTGGACCCTTTCCAAAATCTCAATGTCTTTCTTGTACTGAGGGCTCCACACCTGGACACAGTACTCCAGATGGGGCCTCACAAGAGCCGAGTAGAGAGGGACGATCACCTCCCTGTCCCTGCTGACCACCCCTCTCCTGATGGAGCCCAGGATCCCATTTGCCTTTCGAGCTGCCAGAGCGCACTGCTGGCTCATGTTCAGTCTCTCATCCATCAGGACCCCCAGGTCCTTCTCTGCCGAGCGATGTACTTTAAATGTACTTTAAAACTCTTTGTTTAAACACCAACAGGAAAATCACACAGTTTTGCTGTAGTTTTGAAGTATTTAAAATTCGTTTTCCCTTTATTTTATGTTGTTTGTGGTTTAGAACTATTTTCAAGTTTCAATATATATATTTCAGAAAATTATCAAGTTAGGCCAAAATATAAAATCTGACCTCCAAATGTGGCAGCAACCACTGCCATTGACATCAGAAGGATATCTGAAAGCTCAGTTCTGCTGGAAATCTGTACATAGATTACATTTTCAAAGCTGGCTGGCAATCAGGGTACACAAATTTCAGTGCTAATCTCTTAGGAGCTACAGAACTAACTTCTGTTGAAAATGAGACCTGTAAGATCTAAAACCAGTCTTGTGACTCCTATTTCAGTGAAGACAACAGAGTTCTGTATGGTTGTGCAGCTTTTAAATGAGGGAAGTTTTTGTGTTTGTGTGTATCTGGAAGTTGTGAATGCATCTGTGATAAGGCAAAGTTAATTCATGCATATATGTATGCTCAGCTATTTTCTTGTTCTCTTTGTTTTTGAGATACATTTGCTTTTTCTGCAGTAGGCCATGCACCTGCATGTCCCGGGATGTCCTGAAAACCTGCAGTATGGTTGAAGGACAGAAAAATGCACTGGTCTGCTGCAGTCTTGGATGGGAAGTTGCTCCCTTCCAGCACATAGATTTCTTCTGCTTTTAATGCTGACAAGATGAAAACAAAAGCTGAACTGATGAGTAAGCTTTATTTTCAGTGTAAGGGCCAATTTGCACAAAGTCTGTGGCAGAATAGCTGCAATAGAACTAGTGGAATAATAGCAGAGATTAGCTTGTTGTATAATGGTTGCAGAAAATAATTGGTTTCAATAGGACTTTCCTATGGGCAGAGTTTTGGGCCAAATTCCTCAGTGCTTTTCTTGTGTTGATTCATATGTATTTTTTGCTTTGGGTCTTGGGTGAAATGTTGTTCACTGCAGAACACATAACTATGACAACATGAGTATCTAACTGATATTTTATGAGTAAACCTGATGTTGCCTAAACTCATATTGGATGGTTTCCACAGAAAGGAAAGCATTGTGTTTTTCTGTAAAGCTAGTATGTGCATTTCTATAAATTTAACATATTTATATATACTGCATACAATTTTAGGTGACTCCTATGTTTCTGTGCATTTTCTACTGTAGGTCTTTGAAAGCTATGTTCATATAAATATTTAGAATAGCATACTTTTGTTTTGATTTATCATTTTTTTTTCTAGTATCTTCTAGTTTGGAAGAGCCAGCTTGTTAGGCCAAGCTTCTGTTATCTCTATCACAAAGCATGTAAAGAAATGAACTATTAAAAATACATAAACCCAAAGAAAAAATTGGTAAAAATGTAAAAATTACTAGCAGGACAGACACTACTCAAATGTCGTGTTAAAAGCACATCAATTTTTTTTTATTTTTTTTATTTTTTTTTTTTTTGGGTAGGAAGAAAGAAAGAAAATTTGAAGTAATGATGTAATTATGTCTGAAAAATTATAGAAAAAATGTCTTTTTAAGTAAAGACAAATGATCTATCACCAATTAGCTCAAACAATCCTGACAGAAAAATAAACTTTTCCGTGAGCTTCTAGGATCATCTATATCTTAATATAATTGGTTACGTTACCGAACTTAGAGAATGCTAATATTGATGTGATTTTGATTAATTTTTCTCATGATTTGTCTCAGTGACATGAGATAATCTCTGTTTGATATCATATTTACTGAAATATTCACCAGCCTTGCTTCTGCTTCCCTTTATGTTGGCTGTAGACCAGTCTAGCATCTGTGAGTTCAATGAAATATAACTAGAAGCAAAACAGGCATTGTTTATTTTGCAAATGTACAAATAATTTTGAACATATGGTCACAAGCATATTCTTGCTTTAAATTGTCACTAACTTCTATGCATGCTTGTTTTCCATTTTGCTTCTACATTTGTTTTGCGTTTCTTGCCCAAGAAATTCATATTCAGCTGCATGGCTTTTACTTTGGCAACACCCAGAAGGTCTTTAATTAATGCAGCTGGAAAACTCCTTATGAAGGTCACCCTTTTTTCTAAAGGTAGTCAGATTTTTGATGATGCCAACTTTTCATACAGATATCCACTGTACCAGGGAGGGATTGAGGCCATTCCAGTGCCTGACCACTCATAAAGAAAAACTTTTTCCTTATGTCTAATCTAAATCTCCTCTGGAGCAACTTGTGGCCATTTCCTCGGGTCCTGTTTGTTGCCTGGGAGAAGAGGCCAAACCCCTCCTCATCACAACCTCCCTGCAGGAAATCATGGAGTGCAATGAGGTCTCCCCAGAGCCTCCTCTTCTCCAGACTAAACAATCCCAGCTCCCTCAGCTGCTCCTTATAAGACTTGTGCTCCAGACCCCTCATCAGTTTTGTTGCCCTTCTCTGGACACGTTCCAGGGACTCAGTGTTTCTTGCAGTGAGGGGCCCAAAACTGAACACAATACTCAAGATGCAGCATCTCCAGTGCTGAGTAGAGAGCATCAACCAACATCCCCAGGTCCCTTTCCTCTTCACAGTCATCCAGCCACTCTGCCCCAAGCCTATAGCGCTGCATGGGGTAATTGTGGCCCAAGTGCAGGACCTGGCACTTGGCCTTGTTGAACCTCATCCCATTCACCTCAGCCCAGTGATCCAGCTTATCTAGATCCCTCTGAAGGGCCTCCCTACACTCAGGCAATTTGACGCTTCCTTCCAACTTGGTGTCATCTGCAAACTTACTGAGGGTGCACTCAATCCCCTCATCTAGGTCCATCAATAAAGATATTAGACAAGGTGGCCCCATTACGGACCCCTGGGGGACAGCACTTGCAAAGGGTCACCAGGTGGATTTAAATTCATTAACTATTACCTGCTGGGCACTGCCCTATAGCCAGTTTCTTAGCCAAAGAAGGATAAACCTGTCTAAGCCATGGGCAGCCAGTTTCCCCAGAAGAATATTGTGAGAAACCGGGTCAAAGTCTTTGCTGAAGTCTAGGTAGACTACATCAACAGCCTTTCCTCGTCTGCCAGTCTGGTCACTCAATCGTAGAAGGAGATGAGGTTGGTCAAGCACGATTTGCCTTTCATGAACCCATGCTGGCTGGGCCTGATCCTCTGGACACCACACATGCTGTGTGAACATCACCCAAGATGATTTGCTCCATAATTTTCCCCGTACTGATGCCTATAATTCCATGGATCCTCCTTACGGCCCTTCTTTTATATGGGAGTCACATCGGAACACCTCCAATCCTCTGGGACCTCTCCAGATAAAAAGGAACGCTGATAGATAGGGGAAAGTGACCTGGCAATCACCTAAGCCATCTCCCTCAGCACCCTAGGGTGGAGCCTGTCCAGTCCCATGGACTTGTGACAGTCCAGATGGACGAGGAGCTCTCTAACTGTTCCTACCTGAATCACCTGGGGGTGTTTTCTGCGTAGCATACAAGATTTCCAGATCAGGGTGTAAAGTGCCCTGAGGATAACTGATCTGAGCATTAAAGGCAGATGTAAAGAAGGCATTGAGAAATAAACTTAATTTATAAGCTTTAACAAGCTTTAAGTATTTAAGCTTGATGTAGTTTTCCCCTGTGACTTTGTGCTATTCTAAATCTATCAGACTTGGAGAAATTAATAGATTCATTTAAATCTTAAATTTTCTGTTCATCTATCAGGAGCAATGTTTATGTTTTCCTCCTCTGTTTCTCCTAGACGCTTCTTCCTATCAGGTGGGTGCTTTAATATAGACTTTTGTCCATCTAAAGCATGTCTTAATGTTTACACATCAGTACAATTCATTTAAAGAACACAAATCACATTTTGGGTTGCATTAGAGCATAGTCAGCCAGTCAAAATGTGATCTTTCTGTCACATTTAGCCTTGGTTTCCTCACCTTGAGTATTGTTCTAGGTTCCACCATACAAAAAGGAACTTAAAGTACTTGAAAGCATCCAGAGGAGACAACAAAAATTGTAGAAGGGCACAAAGACATGTCCTGAGAGCAGATGCTGTCCAGTCTGGAGAAATGGAGGCCGGGAGGTGACATCATTGCTCTCTGCATCTTCCTGAGGAGGGGAAGAGGACAGTCTCTGCTCTTTGGAACTGATGACAGAACAGGAATTGTATGAAGCTATGCCAGAGAAAGTCAGAATGAACATTAGAAAAAAAATATTCACTATGAAGATGTCAAATGCTGGAACAGGCTTCCTAGTGAAGCGATGGATGTCCCATGCCTGTCAGTGTTCAAGAGACATCTGGACTGTGCCCTTAATAATATACTTCTACTTTTGATTAGCCCTGAAGTGATGAGGCACTTGGTTTTTATAGATCTTTTCCAAACAAACCAATTCCATTCCATTCTATTCTGCTCCACTACACTCCAATCCACTCCACTGTTAGCAAGAGCTCCTGTATGGAATCAAATCAAAGCTACATCCAGCTCCGTATTCTGAGATACTGAGCAGTAAGGAGTAATACAAAAAATCATAATTTTTTATTTTATTTACCAGGAGTCTCATGATCATGGGGAGATCAGAAATATCTCAGATACCAAAGCCAGATTTTGGTTTCAACATACTTAGTGACATATTTGATTTTGTTTCCACATACTTGTCCAGTGCTAATTTGAACTAAAGAATCAAAAAATTTCCTTCTTAAAATGTGTTCTTTGATCATTCATTATAGATTACTTTCTTGTTTTTACTAGCTCATATTTTCTATTTTAAGTGTCCCAGCTCAGGAGATAGAGATGGCGTGTAGAAGAGCTAGGCTGGGCTATGCTCCATCAAGTTGAGAAGCAGGCACTGTCCTGTGGGAGCCATCACCAAGCCCAGCAGTGAGGTGGCCTGAGGATCTGCTCCACTCCTCTACAAGTCCCATTTGGGCTTGGCAATAGGCTCTGGACTACCTCCATCACTAACTGTTTTTTCCTCTTCAAAAGAGAAAGCTCTGAATCCTTGTAGCTATTCTGTCAGCTCTGCTTCTGCAACAAACTTCCACTGAATTCCACTGAACAAGAGCAATGAATTTGAGGCCATGTCCCAGTGTTGGTCATAGAGCTGTCTTTTTTTTTTTTTTTGGGGGGGGTTGGGGGGAGAGGGTCTCTTAGCTTACGTAGTTTCAAGAAGTTTATTACATTGTAATATAAGGTTTCAGTTTGATTAGGAATTATTTGCAATTACCTGTGAAAGGAAATTCAATCCTGGCTCAAAGACAGCCACTGTAATGAGAGGGCTTTGTGCCACAGGTCTTGGATTCTCCAGCATCCCAGAGTAGAGAGGAACTGGAATGCCTAAGAGTCAAAACTGATCCAGAAACCTTGGCGCTTGGAGTCTATAGCTCCCATGAGCTTCAAAACTCCTAGTTTCATGCCTGTCCAGGCTGACTGAGCCAAGACCTTGATAATCTTG
The DNA here is from genome assembly GCF_019232065.1 of Centrocercus urophasianus. NCBI lineage: Eukaryota > Metazoa > Chordata > Aves > Galliformes > Phasianidae > Centrocercus > Centrocercus urophasianus. The sequence continues at coordinate 16,804,169 of NW_024884253.1, forward strand.
GAGGACTTAGGAGTTTGGACATTCGCAGATGGCAGTCCAAGACATTCTCAGTCACAGGTCTTGTGAATCCATTCAGCTGCTCTTTGTAGAACAGAAAGAATGGAAATTATGTCTTTGAGTTGGACTACATGAGAGCCTGGAAATGGAGGTGACAAATACTTTTTGGAAAGCAGGTTTGCATTGCATGTGCATTTAGACACATTCAATGAAACACGTTTTGAACAACTTTTAGGACAACACAGAATTAAGGAGAAACAGCTATAGAGCAGTGCCTAATATATTAACGTGAAAGGTCTGCAAGTTTATGGAAGTCTTGGTCTTGGAAATATTGACGTGTGGCAGAAGAGCATTTGAATTATCTTACAAAGCTGGTGGCAGCTCCAGGAGTTGATTTCAACTCTTGTTCCAGATTTGTGCTAGCGAGTAAGACACATCCTTGATTTTTGATGATCTCAAGGTTATTTTCACTTAAGAGCATATGCAATGTCTGTTCAGTATGTGTTTATGTTGGAACTCTGCAATGATCGTAATTGTATTTCCCCTAAAATTGGCTGGATTTTGGCAACTGGTTTCAGCTAAAACAAATTAGATGTTCATTTGGAAATAAACAGACACTTTTGGCAAGTTGAGCTTGTGTTTTTTCATTTGAAGCCTGATGATTTTTAAAATTGGAATGCATTTTGTGTAATTTACAGACAAAAAATAAAATGACAAAGATTTCCAGAACAAAAACTGACAAGATTGCTAGTGTTTGTGTTTCAGATACTTACTGCTTTTGGTTATTATTATTTTGTCTAAAGAAATGGTATACCTCCATATTCTCTGGATAGAGATGCAGAATGATGTGGGTTTTTTTGTTTTGTTTGTTTGCTTGTTTGTTTCTGTTTGTTTTTGTTTGATTACCAAATTTTTATGTGGGTAAAGATTTACTCAGTGACAAGACCAGAGTTCAGTTTGGAAGCAAGCAAGCTTCCAAGCATTCTTGTGATTACCATATCTTAATATTTGGGTGCTTCTTGGTTATTAACTATACCAGTTTCTTTACTGTGCAAAATCTGGTCTAAGAATGCTATGTGAAAAAAAAATCCTCAAGATTTCTGATATTTCTTGACTAAGGAGCTTCTGAAAATGATATTTCTCTTTCAAGTTGCTGCTATATGTTGTCATGCTTAGCCCAGTTTGCCCAATTTGTTTTAAATTTTTGTCTCTTCCAATCAGTCAGGCAGCAGCTGCATTTATAAAACTTCATGTCCCGAGTTTCTGTTGCTGCCCTAGTGCACTAGAGTCTCGTAACATGAACTGAAACTGAAACCTATTATTTAGGAGAAAGTTGGTCACCATTCTTTTCTAATGCTCTCTCCAAATCCAAAACTGAGAGAAAAGCCACAGCCTCAGTCTCTCCATCCATACTCAGTGATGTAGGGAGAGCTCCTGGAGGAGGGAAGCTCTGTGTGTCTGAAGGGGATTTGTCAGTTCAAAGCGTGCATTGCAATAGGACTGGGGCTCTGCTAAACTCTTTGTTTAACTATGTCAATTAATATCTTTTAGCAGAAATAATGCTTCTTGGAGTTTGACAGTACAGTGTGATGTTTGAAAAGTTTAGACCTCCACATTTATTTTTTATCATAGAATCACAGAAATATAGAATTACAGAATATCCTGAGTTAGAAGGACCCACAAGGACCAGCAGGTTCAACACCTGGCTCCACAAAAAAAATACTTTTCTTGGAGTTCTGAGAGGGCAAGTATAGGATTAAAAATCAGTGAGGAGGACACCAAATAAAATTGTTGTGAGCCATACACGCCAATTCAGCACCCATATTTAACATTTATAAATAAATAAATAAATAGATTGATAAATAAATTAATTAAAATACAAAGGAAAAAGAAAAAATGTGATATGTTTGAGTTTCTGTCATAGGCTTTCTGGGTGTCAAAACAAACATTATAGTCCGTATTTGGATTCCCAAGAACAGAAAAGTATTATAGTTCAACAGAACGGTCCAGAACTGCATGTCACAGTATGCAGTTACTAACATGGATGTGAAAAGAAAACAAAGTAATATATTTTTTAAAAATATAAAGGTATGAACAGCTAAATGGAGTGTTTTAGATAAAGCAGAAAGTATAATGTGTATTTATTTATTTATTTATTTAGCCAAGATTTTAACCAGTAATACTAACAATTAGAATTGAGAATACATTTAAGATTCATTACAAGCATCCTTAAACAGCAGTGCCAATAATATTGTCTGTTACCTTTACATTTTATATCATAGACTAATATATAGGGTGTACTTAGTGAGAATAACAGCTAAAGCTAATTGCTGTCATGGATCCAGGATCACATACAGGAAGTGGTAAATGAAAGGACTGAGGATGCCATTAAGGTTCTGCTCCTTTTAAACACATTATTATTGTTCTGTGTTTCTCCTTAATAGGGAAATACAATTTTTTATAATTAACAGAAATTGGTTCTAAACAATGATAATGAAGATGTCATACTTTATGTTAAAATGTTGTCTTCATTGGTTCCATTTATAAAGATCAGAAAGTTGTCAGTGCATCTTTGGCATATAATAAAATATATGAAGACTGATCACAGATTTTAAACAATATTTCTGGATATCTTCTATGAAAATAATGTATTTGATGCCAAATATATGAAGGCAACTTTTCAGTTCATTATTCATAGAATCACTGGGTTGGAAGTGTCCTTGAAGATCACCTGGTTTCACCTCACCTCCTGTGGCAGGGTATCAATTGTAGATCAGGCTGCCCATGGCCCATCCAATCTGGCCTTCAACACCTTCAGGGATGGGGTATACACAGCTTCTCTGGGCAGGCTGTGGTGGTGCCTCACCAGCCTCTCAAGTAAAAAACTTTCTCTGACATCAAATCTAAAACTCCCTTCCTTTAGTTTTAAACCATTCCTCTTTGTGCTATCAAGACTATCTGAACATCACAAAGGAGAGAAACGTGTTTATATACTGGATTACATCCTAATAAATAATAAGGACTCTCTATCAAGTTCAGGAAAAAATGTTATGTACAAAAATTATTACAAAGGCTCTATCCTTATACCTTCAGCATTTAGGATACAGATGCTTGAATGTCTTATAAATTTAAATTAATAACATGCTTTCATGTTTACCTAACTCAGTGTGCAGTTAGAGTAGAAAATAGTAAAAGCTGAATGGAAAAAAAGAAAACAAAGAAAAAGGAAGGACCAAGTAAAAACTTGACAAAAATATTAATTATACCATTTTTGTAAAACGTATTGTAAATATTTATGTTGTTTTGCTCTTCCCTATGTAAACATTTTTTTAGTCATCTTAAATCTCACTTCTACCTGCTTTATGCAGTATTGCAAGACAGATAATCAACAAAAATTTTACAAGCAAAATGGCAATCTCAAATATTCCTGAGAATTTACTTTCTGCTGAATATCTATGTTAATAGGTGTCAGACTATTTGATTATCATTAATCGGATTTTTAGAAAGGTTTACAATTCCAGAGAATCTGGCTAGGAATTCTTTGCATTATTGACAAAGTTTGTGTTCTGCTTTCTGTCACTTGACATAAACATAGAAAAAAGTGTTCCTCTGAAGTTGTTTTCAGTATTATGTTGAGGAACGTTAAAAGGAGAACATTAATTTGAGCAGATTCCTTTAAAAAAATTCTCAAGTAAGTTACTAAATTCTGACCATCAAATTTGATTTTTGCCTTTACCATTAGAAAAAAAAAAATTCACTATTTGTTTTTATTTTTATATCATGCTGATATTAATGGGAATTGAGATTATATAGTGTAGATGACATACAACCAGCTAAGTCAGATAAGGACATGAGTAACCATGATACAATTGCTAATGAAAATAAACTTGGGGGCTTGGAGGAAGCTCTTTGTAGAGTGATATATAAATAAATAGCAGTGAAAAACTTATCTGTTTTTAGAATGACATAGATAAATGTAATTCCTTTTCTTTTCTGTTACACTGGAAAATATGCTGTCACAAAGAGCTAGACCCTAGAACTAGACTGGCTGAATCCTTCTTAACTTAGGTATTGATTATTATACAAAAAGCAACAAAAAAACCAATCAGAAAACCTTCACTGGACTGACATAACTTCTCAAATATGATGGATGCTAGCCTACCGACTTCATCTGCCAGTTTCCTCTGGACCCTCAGATGCATCTCATCCAGTCCTATGTCTTGTGTACCTTCAGATGGCCCTGAACCTGATCTTTACTTAACATAGGTGGTTCTGCATTCTTCTAGTTCCTACCTTTGTCTTCTGTGACTTGGGTGGTGTGGTTTGCTAGTTATGACTGAAGCAAAAAAAGTCACTGAGTCAGTTTTCTCCATATCCTGGGAAATGAGGTCTCCTGTTTCCTTATGAAGACAGTCCAAGTCCTTTCTTTTTATCATTGAAGCTTATAGATGCTTTTCTTGTTGCCTTTGATGTCCCTGGCCAGATTTAGTTCTATCAGGACCTTAGCTTTCCTCATCTGATCCCTGGCTGCTTGAACGATTTCTTGGTATTTCTCCCACGCTACCTGTCTTTGTTTCCACCCTCCACATGCTTCTTTTTTAGTGTTTGAGTTTGTCCAGGTGCTCGTTGCTCATCCATGCAGGCCTCTTGGTATTTTTCTCCTGAAAATACTCTTAGATGATCAGTTAACCTTGAATATTAGCCAGCTTTCCCAGACTCCTCTCCCCTTCAAGATTTATCACATGGTACTCTATCAAGAAGATCTTCTGAAGTCTAGAGTAGTGAGCTTGCTTTGCAACCTCCTCTCTGCTGTAAGGTTCTTGAACTCTGCCACTTCATGGTCACTAGAGCCAAGGCTGCCCTTGACTTTGAATGTGAATTTCCCACCAAAATCTCCTTGTTGGCAAAGATGAGGTCCATTTATCTCCAAAATTTATCTCCAAAAATTAATTTGTGAACAACACCAGGCATTTAGTTAACTGTCTCGCTTCCTGGTGTGTTTTTGTGACCCACACAAAAGTATGCAATGCTGTTGAGATTATGATTTCAATTAGTGAACCACAGGGAAGGTGTATGATTCTGAAAACCAAAATCCATCTTATACATTAAGTACTGGTCACATATAAAGAAAACTGTGATCAGATTCTAATGTTTTTGACATCTGAACAGAAATAAGCCAAAATAGGCCATTATCCTTCATTCCACAGTTCAGGATCTCAAAAATGTGATTTCAGAATTGTCAAAAGACAGAAAAAAGACTGACAATATATTTTAATAATATCTGTAATCGCACTCATTAGAACAGAAAACAAAAATTTAAACCACTTTAGCAAAAAAAAAAATCAATAGTAAGAATTCAAGAGTGCTTAACAAGAGAGGGCATTCTAATTTTTGAGGAGGGTATTAGAAGTGCATTTTAATTAAAATGAACACTATGGATCGTATATAACAGTAAGAAAAAATATAATGAGGCTAAATATCAGAGGAAAATATTAAATTCTACACCCATTGTAGGCAGACTGTATTTACTGTACTATGTGTTTTGAAATGAAGGAAAAATCACTAATATTTCTTGCATTCAGAGCCTATATATTTGTTCATATGGAAGCTGGTTTGGATTTATGTAAGCACGTATGTATGCATTTATACATGTGCTTATATATATATATGTATTTCTTCTATGTTTCAGTTTGTGGTCTGCACAGGAGGAAATAAACTGACATCATTACAGTCAATATATATACATTCATGTGAATTTGAAGGAAATATACATGCATCTCTCTTTACATATATTTAATAAAATATTGTCTTCCAGCTTCACAACTGTAAGACAAAAGTGATTGTACTATTTTGGAATACCTCCTCATGATCTGTGTGATTTAAGTAAAGCATTTAATCTTTCTGCACTTTGGATATAGTTCTACAATTCTCCTTCAAGCAAAATTCCCAATGCACAAATGTTTTAAATTTTTGTTAAGGAAGATCTATCAAAAATCCCCCTTTTCAAATAAAGGCTATGCTCTGAAACAGCTTCGGCACTGTGTTCTGCTAATTTATTATTTTTAAACTTACAGTTAAAAAGCAAATCTATGAGCACATGATTTAGAAATTAACATCTGGCAGCTCAGAACAGATGCAGTTTGAGAGTAAGGTGGTCAGAGAAATGCTTCTCATCTACTGTGCTCAGGGTTATATTAGTTTTGTTTCCTGGAGCAGGAATGTAAGGCAGTGCAATGGCTTTCATATGTTTATAAATGGTGCATGAAAAGCAGCACCGCTCAGCATTGTTAGAGTAAGTTAGACCCATAGGTTGTATTCTCAGCATGGATTTTTCCTGTCACAAGAGAGGATAAGCTCATCAGGTCTATTAGGTCAGAGGGTGAATAGGAAAGGCAAGAGACCATGCAAGAGTTCCCACCACCATGGACTACTTGTAAATAAATAGAGGACTTTAGTCTCCACCACTATCAGGTCATCTTTTTTCACAAACACAAATTTTAGCAGTGCAAATAGGCTTTTTCTTTTTTTTTTTTTTTTTTTTTTTTTTTTTTTTTTTTCTCCTTAAAAGATAAAAAGACACCTACAGCTCTTATTCTGTTTGCCTGGGCCTGTCTGCCTTTCTTTACGATTTGTGATGATTGATTGCTTCTGTGTTTCTTCAATTAAAAATGTTTTAGAGTACAAAGTCTTCAGCATGTTTAATAGAGTCTGGTTAAGTAAACATCCTCCACCAAAGCAGCACAAGTAGGGCTTAAAATAAATACTGCTACTGTGCCAAGTTCATAATTGCTTGCACATTTAGCACTTTAGCATGTCCTAAGCATAACCATAAAAAAAAGCTTTGTGTACTTACTATAGTTGTCATGAAAATATAACTGTTTAAGCATTGCAGGATATTTACATTTCTGAAATACTTCCTTTTCAAGTTTATATCATATGAAGAATTTTTTTGAAGGAACCAAGAAACAGAGCATGAATATCAGCAGTAGTCAAGCTTTGTCAAGTAACTAGCCATGCATATGCTGATGCTTCCTTTCTTTCCATAAAGTACATTTTCAAGGATATAATATGAAAGGTTCCAATGCATCTGTCACTACTAGTGTTACCAGTTTTACTGGAAAGTCAGTCTTTCATCTGTGATTTTGGTGAAAGATGAATATATTCTAGGACTCCTCTGAAAGTAATGCTTCCTATTTATGTCAACCCATGACATCAGAGGCAGTAGAGGTGTGGCAGTAGAGGTTGAACCTTTCTACAAATACTTGGTTGCATGTTGCTGTGACAAATAGCAGCAGAGGGGCAGTCTGACAAAATGGTGTCTGACATGAAAGTGCTTTCAAGAGTCAAAGGCGTGGAACTGAATTCCTCCATGTGGAAAAAATAGCATCCACTGACATTCATCAGCACTTGCTGGACATTGATGGAGATCAAACAGTGGATGTGTGCACAGTGAGGCAATGGGAGGTGCTTTTCAGAAGTGACAACAGCAATGAGAAAGGTAAGCCGCATTCTGGGGTGTGATCACACCATGAAGTGAAGAGCATCTTGATCAGCTCATCTATGTGAACAAGTAAATTATGACTAGGGAACTGTGTACAAAGCAGAATATTGACTTAAACATATTGGAAACAATTGTGGCAATGTTGGAATATCACGAAGTTTGTTCGTGGTATGTCCCACAAATGCACACACAGGAATAGAAAGAACAGTGTATGCAACTTTGTCAGGACCTATGGAACCAGTTAGGAGTCTGTAGGTGACAGTTTTCTGGATTGCATCATTAACCAGTGATGAAATGTTGTATCACCACTGGAGTCAAAACAGCAGGAGTGGCAATATGTGAATGCCCCATTGGAGAAAATGTTCAGGCATACCTTAGCTGGTAAAGTGATCCATCACACTGTCTTTTGGAATAGGGAAAGGGTGATCCTTCTGGATTTTCTGGAACTGGTACAAAGCATCAACTCTGACCACCACATCATGACCCTGATTAAGCTGAAACCTTGAGCTTCCAGAGCCAGGCCAGAGAAGAAGACAATCTTTCTCTTGCAGCATGTTAACACATAGCCTCACACCAGTTTGAAGACTGGAGCACATTGCCAGTCTTGGCTGGACTGTCCTATGTCACCCATTGTTTAGACTGTCCTATCACATCCACTGAACAGAAGACTTCCGTCTGTTTGTGTCTGTGTAAGATGGATTGCATGAGCAACATTTTCTTAGCAACAATGACATTATAGCAGCTGTGAAACAGCGAGTCACCTCAGCTGGTGCTTATTTTTATGAGCTCAGCATGCAGCCTCTTATTCATCACTGCCAGAAATGCATAACTAAAGGTGGTGACTATGTTGAAAAATAGTGTTTTGTAGCTGAGAATTTGCTTTCTCAAACTGTACTATTGTGCTCTTTGTATTTGTTGTAGTTTCCATGGAAATAAATAGGAAGCATTACTTTTGGAGCAACCTACATTTTATTCTTGGATGACAGATACCTGTTTCTCTCAAGAAAAGTCATCTTAACAGCTGGATTTGTCAAAATCCAGAAAGATACATCACTGAAAAGCTTTAAACTTATGTTTGTTTGAGGAATGTGGGTATTTAAGGAAAATATTTAGGTGGTTTATTCATTAGAATCAATGTCACTTTAAAAAAAGGAAAATATTTATACTGGAAAAATTTATAAGCAGTAAATGTTGTATTAACGTAATTTGTTCCAAATTTAAGACTGCTAAATTATGTGTAAAATCCTCAGATAGACAGCTATCAAGTCCAATACACAATGTCTGCAACAGAAATAAAAAAGCATTGAGCATAATGAGAAAATAGAATGTAAAGATGATAAGTGATAATACTGTGTACAAAAGAGAACAAAGAAAACAGAACAGTAGTGTAAAATGTCAAGAATTTAACTTTCTTCTTTACATTATTATTTTGGTGAATCCAGACTGGAAGGAGGCATGCTGACCAAGATTTTGAAAAGCCACTAATGTTTGGCTTGTATCAGCTGCTGATATGATTAAGACACATTGAAGAGAATTGATTTTCAGAATGAAGATAGTCAGACTTTTCAGATAATAAAGCCTTACATAGGCAAGATATGCCATAACAGATTTGCATAAATCTATAGGAATCAAAGGAAAATCTATTGCTGACCACAAAATCACAGAATGGCCAGGATTGGAAGGGACCCCAAGGATCATGAATCTCCAACCCCACTGCCTCAGGCAGAGCTCCCCATTTAATACTAGACCAGGCTGCCCAGGGCCCCCTCCAATCTGGCCTTGAACACCTCCAGGGACGGGGCATCCACAACCTCTCTGGGCAGTCTGCTCCAGCACCTCACCATTCTCACAGTAAAGAACTTCTCCCTGACATCCAACCTAAATCTTTCCTCCCTCAACTTAAAAGCATTTCCCCTTGTCCTGCAGTTATCTACCCTTTCAAAGAGTTTATTCCCTCCTGTTTGTAAGAGAAATGTATTGAATCATAGAATCATAGAATCGCAAGGTTGGAAACAACCTGCAAGGTCATCTAGTCCAACTGTCCTCCTATTACCAATGATACCACAAGCACTAATCCATATCTCACAGCACCTCATCTGGAAAGTCCACTATATCCATTCCAAGTTAAGGATGTGTAAGACAACATAAATTATGTCTCACGCATCAGGTTTATCTAGTTAAGTCACATTGGATCCAAACGACAGGTTTGTTTAGGGATAAACTAAGGAAATCTACTTCAAGCAGACATGCATAATGGAATGGTTATTAGTTTGTGCCTCTGGAATATATCATCTGTGCCTAACTTTATTTCCTCATTTCCAAGTACTCTCTGTCACTGTCAAAAACTTCATTTTCGATCTCATTTTCTAGGGTCTGTATATCTTCGTCCTACTAGTGGGTGAAAAATGTGTTCAGAAAAAGGGAAGTAGAGGAAATTCTGGATAAAGATAGTTGTAGACACCCCCTGCTGAATTTAGCTTTGTCTTGAATCTGAATTCCCATTTTTCTGTCAAAAATCTTTTCTACCTTCCAGGTCTCTCTTGTTTTCCACCCAGGAATCCTTTGGGCCTCTGAAATTTTGAGGTTGATCATAGATTTAACAAATTTTAAAAAGTAAAAAATCCTAGTTCCATTATTAGATGATCACTAGAAGTTTTGGGTGCAGTGTGATTTCCTTTTCACTTTTGGAAAGTTCCCACACTTTACACTAGAATAGGAAATCCAAGATAGGTGCATGTGTATGAATGATAAATCTACTACTCAAAATACTGATTATGGTAAGAATTCCTACTGATTGTGTTTGTGACACATTTGACCAAGCTATTGGCAAGCACAGCTTTCTTGTTTTGATTATCAAACTGTCAGATCATTCTATCAGTCAGTGTTCTTTAATGTACACACAATAATTGATTTGAGATTTCTTAAGCAAGAAGTAGCCATTCACAAAACTTAAAGCAGGGTCAGGAAAAATTTTCATATTTTATGAGCCTGTATGCATTTTCCTAAAATTGTTTCATAATAGTTCTAGAAAATTGTTACAATTTATGTCGTGTTAGCAAAAGGAAATACCGCATTTTTAAGAAAAAATGCGTCTTCTATTTGACTACTTCAAGTAAAAAAACACATATTAAATGTTTCTATTCCATAGCTGTGGAATGATACAGTTCAGATGCTTGAAAACAATGAAAACCTCAAAAAAATGAGTAATACAACATAGTCATGTTATTCACCCAATGGAAGAAACATAAACATTACTGAGGAAAGAAACTTAAAAAGCAGGTTTGTGTAACTTAAAAGTTCAGTTAAACAATTCACTTTGATAACAGATTGAAAAGCATATTTAATTACGTACCATTTGTGGCTCAAGAACATGAAAATGAATATCTGATCTAGAAGGAGACATTTAGGAAGGAACTATTATCTTTCTGTAAAGGGGATGTATTGAAAGACTTTGGGTTTTTGTTTAAGAAAGGTAATTGCGTTGGAGAAGAAAGATAAACCAATTCATACCAAGATAGCTAGTTATCTCTTAGCCTGAATATTTACATGACAAGGATCCAAGGATTCCTCTCCTTTTTCTTTGTGTTCTTAGACTGCTTTGTTTTGTTTCCATTTCTCCTTTCTTCTCTCTCCTGAGAATAGGCAAGCATGTGTGGTAGGTATACACAGTGCATTGAATAGGCACCTAAAGATGCATTAGAAATCATATATCAGTGCCCTTATTAGTATCAGATGATGTGGCCAAACTGTGGAAATAAAAAATAAACATTAAAAAGAAAAAAAGTTGTAGACTATGCAGTATTTTCTCTACTGCCATGGATTTATTTGCTTGAATGCTTCTGCTCCATATTTTCAGTGTTTTTCTCCACTGGAGATACCAAGAAGGGATGCAGGACTCCTAGTGTGATTTTTTGAGAGCCAAATAGTTCAGGACATTTACGGGTAAATACCAAACAGCGAGAAAGCCTCTAAGCCTGAATGGTGTACTGTGCTCCACCAGAACCCCCAGGGCCTGCTTTGCAAAACTGGTCCACATTCAGTTGATGTGATCAGTTCAGTTCTTAATGAAAATTCAGTATCTCTTCTCGAAACACTGTCTAAATTTAATGCGGCATTATCTGCACATGCAAAGATCTAATTCTTTAAGACCAAGGCATGGACTAAAAATTAGGAGTTTTTAAAAATTAGTTTTTTTTTTGTTTTTTTTTTTTTTTTTTTTTTTCTACGTCAAACTGCCATCAGTTTTAGAGTAGCTGGGAAGAATGGATGATGAAGGTATCTAACCAGAATTTTTGTGTTCCGCTGTGAAGCCAAGAAACTGAGATCTTCCCCTGTTCTAGGATGGTGTTAGGTACTAAATGTGGTAAAGTGACAAAACAGTCCTTCCTGTATTTTACAAATCCCTTTTTGTCACAATGAATATCCCAACCTTTTCAACAGTCTTTAAGAATTCTGTTACTATTCTGCCTAAGTACCACAGTGCTGTAAATTCTCCTCTGAAAGGGAGAACTGTCCTCACTGCACCCTTCCTAAGGAAGAGCAGCATCCATTTTTTTTCCTGTGTATTGAGGGGATAGGAAATTAAGCTACTTTCTCAAGGACACAGGAAATCTGTGGTCAAGCAGAAAATGGAATTCAAACATCACGAGCCCCTAGACAGCAGTGTTAACCACAAGACCACCAAAGCTTAGGCTTGAGGCTCGCTCTGCTGAGATTTAAAAAAAATCAAACTAAATGTTTCAAACTGAAGCTGGTAGGCTGGCAAACTGCTCGCTATCTTGGTTAATGCATGTGATGTTGGGTAGGAGGGAGACAAAACGATGAAGACTGTCCAGACACAACAAATAAACAGACAACATAAGAGAAATAGTAAGGAAGTGTGCAAATTTTATTTCACAGAGCAAGGCTAATCCATTTTCCATCTCTTCTGTTGATCAGTTGTCAAATTATTATTCTGCCCTAAAAACTGTGAAATTGATTGCATTTTCATTATTATCACAGCAGCTAATTTTTATTGTTAAGACAAATGTCAAACATAGGGTTAAAATAAGCATATAGGTCATGTGTTTGTGCTGCTATGGTTTTTAATAAATGCTGCAAATAATTCAGGATGTTTAAATCAAATTAGCAAAAGCCTTCCAATGAATGAATAGTAAGCTCACTTTCCTTATTATGATAGGAAATTCTAACACTGATTTAACTCAGTCATTTTATTTCACAGTATTTCTTCATGACTAATCAATAAGGATTTGACACAGAGAACTGTTACTTTTTTGAATTTGCTTGTAAGAATCTTTTTTTTGGTCTTGTTATTGTTTTCTGTATTTCCTTTTTCTTTCCAAAAAAAACCCTATTTCTTGTAATTACAGTACTATATGTTATTCTTTTTTCTTTCACGTAAAAGCAAAATTAACTCGTTAGTAAAACACACTTTCAGGAAAATAAATAAATAAATAAATAAATAAAACCAAACGCTGAAAATTGACATTTAATAAAAGTAAGATGTGATTAACATAATAGAAGCTTTTGTGTCCCTATTAATATTTTCTTTTGCAGCATCTTGAAGACAGAAAAAAAGTTCATAACTCACACTTTGGATTTTGGGGCAAGTCATAACTGCAATATAAATTTCTGCTCTACTGCTCCTTATTAGTGCTTCAGTTTACTGGAAGATTGCAGTGTCATGCTGGAAAACATTTTTCTAAGGTGATGTTTTAGTGTGCTAACGTTTCCAGAAAAACCTCTATCAGCATTCCCCCAACTCCATTCTGTTTTCTTTGAAAACTTATGAAGAGAACAGTATGATTCAGCAGGAAATTCAGTGGTTAAATTAGAAATACACTTTGGAAAAAGATGACTATACCCAGAGATGGTCAGATTGACATATTTTAGAGTGAACTGGACTGTCTTTTTGGAAATATAAATAAGAGAATATGAGAACATTGGAACACTTAAACAGCATTTTGATGATACTCTTCATGATAAAATGAATTATTGACAAATCCAAATGTCAAGTTAAGTGATTCTCTTCCCTTCTCACCCAGAAAGTTTAATTATGTTGCAATGAGAGAGACTGATACAAGATTTCATGAAATCAGTCTCAGAAACCTGCTTTTGTGAAGTTCAATTGCTAAAAACAGAATAAGATACCCAAATTATGCAATTTAATTTACACAAGAAAAACTTGAAGTGACTGATTTATCTCTACGATGGCATTTAACTGTGGTAAATAATGAGAAGACTGAGGAAAAAAGTGCTTTGTTCTTAAGACAGTCAAATACCTTGAGGAAATAATTCAAAATCTGATTACAGATCAAACTTTATAGCTGGATCCCACCTTTGTTTCTATTCAGTCATGAATGTGGGGACAGAAGCACTCAAATTTCATGTCTGCATTCGAATTTTGTAGCTTGGCACTGTTTATGATCATTGCCACTACCAGATGTTTCTGAAGTCAGTCTTTATTTATTTTTAACTCTGTTATTAGGAGCCATCTGCTTCCCAAATATCTCAGATGAAGAATAGCTGTAATGTATATTTAATAATTAACTGGCAGTGAGCTGAAATGAGCTTACTTTATAATTGGGTAAGCATTTATAAATCCATTCTCTTCATTTGCGTACCTAACTGGGGATTTTAAATTTCTGGGATTTGCAATACTGTGTGCCTTCCAGTGTGTGAGGACCTTGGTATATCACCAATATGAAACTAGCTTATTTTTAACCAATTACGAACCAAAGGGTCAGCAGGATATACATTATAATTACTGTCAATATATATGAACTGAAAACACATTTATTATAGATAAAACGTTATTTAAGCCTTGTAAAAGAGAAAATTAGAATGAAATAGAATCAATTTATACTTTGCTAAAATTGGAGACATTTTCATTTTTCCCCTTTGTTCATCCATACTGTGTAAAGTTTGACGCAGTGATAAAATAAAGCACATTATTAAGAAATGTTTTTGTTCAAAGAAAATAATACAACTTTATGGAATTTCTCACGCAATTTTGAAGCAGGCACTCTGATCCCATTTCCATCTGTTGATTACAAAGATTTTTTTTGCTTTTGATAATAGTTCTTATGGATTTTGGCAGTACAGCTCACTTTTGAGAATCACTGATGATCTATGATTTATAGTTAGATGTCAGCACCAACTTTGAAAATATGACTGTTCTTTTCTTCAGAATTGCTCTGCAAGTCCCTTGGGAAGAGAAGAATTGTCTGGCCCTTCCATTTCCAGTTTGAGCAGGAAGTTCAGGGGAACAAGAAAGCTAGAAAAATACTGGAATATTTATACAAAGTTAAAGCTGAATCTGGAGTGAAATCAAGTGTATGCTTGCTTTTTAATTAGGCATGTAATGCTTATCAGCAGATAATTTCATCCTGGTGCTTTTGTCACATCCTACAGATGCCACAAAGCCTCCTCTGTAGGGAGAACATGATGTCTAGTATTTTATGCCTTTATGGTCTGCACACTATGGAAATGTCATAGGAATTTATTGTGCTCTAAGAAGACCACCTGAGAAGCTGGACTTGGGAGTCATGACCAGCATCTGAACTAACTGCCTCATGTACTAGCTTAGACACTCAAACCACAGAATATAACAGAGTCATATAAATTTTCCTTTCTTCTGTGCCATTATTGATCTCAGTTCATGAAGCTTTTAGAGTCATGGTGGAGAGTAGGGTTTTCACTATCATTATCTCTGAAGTGCAGAGGCAAGACAGGCACTTTTACAAAGTTATTTTTAAGTAAGTACCATGCTGCCCCATATTTAGCCATGTATTCCCATGCAATATCAAAGGGAAAACATAAAACTATGAAATTACTTAAAATCCTTCACTTGTCTCTGGAGTTGCCAATGACTAATGGCCCCAATTTTCAGTCTTCACTCTGACATTTCTGTTGGCTTCTGGCTGATCTCAGATTGAATTTTACAGCTACATCTTTTTTATATTTTAGGACTTCAATCTTAAAAAAGTAAATGCTCTTGAACAAATAGAAGTGCTCCAACTCCAGTGCTGTCTTTCAGTTATGTAATTTACCAAATTTCTAAGGCTGTTTGAAATTTTAGCATGGAGGGAAAACAGAGGGTCAAGTAGAACTTCTTCAAGAATGTACAGTTTATCAGCCATATGTAATATTTTCAAGGAAACATATGAAGTCAAGATAGACTTAAACTTGAGCACACAGCAGTAAGGCAGTGGCACACAGGGAATTTCTCAGTGTGACAAGCATCTTTGTGAAGCCAGCTCTGAAAGGAACTCTGCATGGGATTCATTAAAATTCTGCAGTCATGGTCCACAAACAGAGCAGGACACGCAGTGAATAAAGGCCTGTACAAACACAGAGGTCCAGGGAAAATCAGCTTGCTTTGTTATAACATGGAAGTTCATATTCTCACTAGTGTTCCCATTGACTTCAATTACATGATGGAGTCCTCAGGACTATCTTAAGGAGAATCAGAGACTCTGAGACTCATCAAAAACCCCTACTAATCCAAATGCATCAATTCACCTTTCCTTCAACATGTTGGCTCAGTATGGCTGAGCATTTTTATTCTTTTTTTTTTTTTTCTTCTGAATTCTAAGTATGTAAATATGAAATGGCATATGAGGAAAAATGTACATATAAAAAGTTGGGTAGGATTAGTTTTGCTCACATCCTGACATAAAAATGCTGAACTCTTCTAAAGTTAACAGATTTTAGGATCTGAGAACAGTCAGACAGAACTCCTCTGTAGCTGAAATAATTTCTTTACAAACCCATAGCTTATATTTGAGTTGGACTGTGTTTTCTAGAAGGAAATGTAAAGTGAAATCCTGATCCTATCATTTCACAGACATGAAGATCTAGCAGGAAGCAGAGAACTGAGTGCAGATATTTTTGTTTGGATTAATTCAGGATAAAATATACCCTAAATTATAGTTCATGAACACTAAGCTCACAATGGAAGAGTAAGTGCTGTACAGCAATGTTTGTAAAACAAAATAATAATTAAAAAAGATTCCTTGCTATTAACATACGACAATTTCTTCAGACAGTTTAATCTTGTTCTCCTTACTCAGGCATCTCTGCTCTCCAATAATTTCATCTGGATTTTATCTAAATAAAGAACTGCAGGATCTGATCCCATGGACTCTGGTTGAAATAAATTAAATAGGATAACTCATTAAGGAAACAAGTCAAAGGGAGTTTTTTTGATGGTAGTGTGAGAGATGTTGACAGCAGCTAACCGTACCAGCAGGCTTGTTGCCTCTATGAAAACCTGCTCTCTTTCAGATTTTTCAAACATTTTGCCAAAGAAATTTGGCAGAGTCTATATTTGCCACTGCTGATCCTTTTTAACAAGGTTTGTGGGTCATTTGAAAGCTGCAAAGCAAAGTGAGATTTTGCTTTTCTTGTTTTGCCAATTTCATTAAGCTTTGGCTGGCAGCTAAGGGTCATTTCCAAAAGCCTAATGGACATTTTTATGAGGTTTCTACAGAGGCACTACTTACTTTCTTTTCCTGGCAAATTTCCATGCTTGCTGTGACTAATGCTACCTCTATTGTTGTTTGACATGAGGGAAAAAAAGACTTTTTTTTTTATTCCCCAAGGAGAGAAGCTGACAGCTACCAGCAGAATAAAGACTTCAGTGTTTACCTTTCCACACGGCCTGATGGCTGCACGAAGGCAACAGGAGATTTTAAATGGATTGAATGAAAGAATATGCAAAACAGCATCAGTGAACTGAAAAAGTAAATAATTTGCATATTTTTACTTGTCAGTCCACCTTTTATTCAGTGGCATATTGCTATGGAAACAAGGAAAGATCACTTTATGATAGCAATTAGGATTTCAGCCAGAAATGCTCACCTTTTGGCCACTCTGTAAAAGGTTGCTATGTCATCTGGATGCAGTAAATTGAATACCACAGTGATTCAGAGTGTCTAGAGTGCTTGGCTATTTATTGCCTTCCGGACTGACCCTGTATATTTACCTAAGCAATTCTGCCAGTGGAAGTAAAAGGATGTTTTGGAGGAGCAGCCAATGAAGAGTTGCACTACTGTGAGGCTACATCTGCCTAGTACACAGACTTAGTAACAAGCCTGTTTGTTACACAGATGTATTCCGGCAGGAAAACTCAGCTCCCTGACTTAGAATGGATCTACCAGGTTGATATTATGTCCCTTCCACAAAGACGGAGGGCTTTTATAATACTTGGGTCCTTATCTACACTTCACTGTTTCACTTTGAATTCCTGTTTCTCAGGGGAGGTGTGGCAAGAAGAATTTATTCCTTTTCTTCAACGATCTCATTTGTAGTCTCAAACTGCTCATCATTTCAGCAAGTATATGTACAGCGATTCTACTCTAGAGTGCTCTTTGTGTGTCTTACCTTTTATCTGGGGTACCCAGCATATACACTACATTTTTTTAAGTGAATGATGGTTTTTCCGTATGTGTATGGTTTGCAGGAGCAAGCACAGCATTCAGGAGAGGAAGCAATGCAGAGTGTGTGACACTCTTTATTTACATTCTAGTGAGAGTAGAACTTTTGCAAGGATTTTATCCTAGCAATTTTTGCATATGCATGCAGTTCAAAGTGTCAGAAGTCTTTTAGTTCTCATTCTTTCCCTACACAGTAGCACAAATGAAGCTTTTATGATCCTCAAAGCTCCTGTGGGTGCTGTGTTTTCAGCTGAGACTCAGTAATACAGCCCAACTTTCTCACTTGGAGTATAAATCGTTGGAGAGGATTGCATGATGCCTGCTGATGCGTGGCACTGCAGATGTACTTCCTTGGGATCTTGGGTCCTCCTGGATGGCCAATGGCTCCTATTCCTCCAGCAGAGTTTCGTTTGCAGCAGTGCCTCACCGTACCTCAAAAGGCAGTTGAAAGGAAAGCAGATATGTTCAGGTATATTTTTTGCAGTTAACATTTCTACATTTCTCAAGGTTCTCTGCATACCAATCTTCCTTCAGATACAGTTACATTAGCACAAGCAAAAAATTCTGTTTGAGCAAATGCTAAAAGGCTCAGCCAAAACTGCTGGCCTGCATCACTGCTTGCCAGTGCTGATCCGGTCAGAGTAACTAGAAGATAACAGTATGTCTTCCTCACATGCTGAAGGGTTAAATCTGGTGCATACTGAAAGTGTCCAAGGGACATAACAAAAGATATAGATGGTGATTTTTATGCATTATATATAATTTTAATTATATATATACATTTGCATTTGCTGAGCTTCAGAAAAATTATACTTTAAAAAGAAAACTGCATCTCGTCTTTCATTTCAAGGCATTTTGAATAATTTGTTGTAGTTAATAATTTTTCTAAGCCTCGGAAGTTAATATATGTATTTTTAATTATGTCTTATTAAACTTACCATTTTAGATCAGTGGAATACAAAAAGGAGAACTGTATTTGTTTTGTGTGTGTGATTTTTCACGTTTATTAAGCACAAGTCATATTTTTAGTGTTTACCTTGTCACGTATCTAAAATTTTGCGAAAGTGCAGTTGACATTTTTCTAATAGATTGAGTTTGTTAAGCTTACGAAGTCTCTCTGTTTATGTCGTGGTGTTGCAGCACTCCAGAAATTGCTTTGCATTGTGCAGATGAGCAAAGCTCACTGCACTGCGGACTTATGTGAGGATTAGGAATGTCTCAGGCTCTTTCTTAGTTAACCTATTTTTCATTTCTGACTCTCTAGCCCTCTGCGATATATTTATAGTATGAAACTATGAGACTCCCACGGATAATCATTTTCTGTCTATCGGTGTTTGTTTCTTCTACTTTAATGCCACTATAGTTTTAATGGCATTTATTTTTAGTTGTCAAGATTGCTTGAGTCTCATGGCAAAGAGTGAGATAAGTCTGTGCCATTCGGGAGTTTGGAGTCCAATTGTTTGAGCCTGTGATAATTCTATTTGTAAAATAGTGTAGTATACCCAGATACATATAATTTTTTCAACTGCATAGATTTTATAGAACTGACAAGTGGTGAAAGAATACATTTCGTCAACCTAAAACGTTAGCTAGATTTCTCATTCAGCTGTTAATATTACCTAATTTCTATGCAGAGATCGTATTGAGATTGGCACATTACTAGTGCACTCCCATCACTGTAGGACCATGAAACTACTACTGTCATCTCAGTAGTCTGGAAGGTTTTAGCTGCATACAATAAGCCAAATAAGGTCTAGCTTGCATTTATTTACCTGACATACTGGATGAACCTGAAGATTCAATTTTCTCCTCTGCAAAATGAGAATAGTATTTTTTTTACTGCTGACAGGTGTTTCATAGATACATATGTTACTGAAAGATTGGGGCTATAGTTTGAAGTTGCTATGTTTTTGGCATAGGAGTAGATCCAAGTGTGCCTAAAGAAATATAAAGAGGTTTGAATGAACTTTGATTTAAATAATACAGTATAGTTTGATTGAAACTGTTTAATAATTGTAATATGAAAGCAAAGGTTTTTTAAAAAGTTTTGTCCCTGGAGGCATTCAAGGCCAGGCTGGATGTGGCTCTGGGCAGCCTGGTCTAGTGATTGGCAATTTGCACACAGCAGGGGGGGTTGAAACTAGTTAATGGTTATAGTCCTTTTCAACCCATTCTATGATCCTATGAACTTCACATGCTTCCATTTTCCAAAAATGAACCACACAGATGTGAGACGGCTGGATTCACTGAGGAAGTTATCCATTGGCTCCAATGCATTTACCCTAATGATGGGTTTTAAGATTCACCCATCTACTGTAGTTCCATGAGGTGTAGGTTAATTGATTTTGCTATGTAAAATGGAATAAAAAATAACCTAAAGTGGGAATGGGATCCGTCTTTCCATGGTCTCTAATTTGTTCCTGCTCAGCAGTTTCCAACAGCTTTTCTGACCTTGATCTTCTGTGGCTAAGGATGGCAGAATTTCATTCTGAATGGATGCAATTGGAGTGCAGAATACATTTATTAGCTGACTTAATCAGATTTTCTTTCATGTGGTCATCCAGGCCAAGTAGCAGTAAGCAGTTTTACATAAATAATCAATAGAAGTTTGATGTTTAAGTATTTTCCCCTTGCGAATTTAAAAGAGTAGCTTGCAGTTTATAGTATTGTGTGGTGAATTTTTTATTTAATTAATATTGAAAGTTAGCAGACCTTCTTGAAAAGATAGGCAGTATCATAAGGAAAAGATTATTGATTGAAAATAATTTCACAGAATCACAGAATTGTAGGGGTTGGAAGGGACCTTTGCCTCCTTTGCAGCATAGGAAGTTCTGCACAAACATGCGCAAGAACTTCTTTACAGTGAGGTGACGGAGCACTGGAACGGGCTGCCCAGGGGGGTTGTGGAGTCTCCTTCTCTGGAGATGTTCAAGACCTGCCTGGATGCCTACCTGTGCGACCTGCTGTAGGGAACCTGCTTTGGCAGGGGGGTTGGTCTTGATGATCTCTGGAGGTCACAGAATCACAGAATCACAGAATTGTAGGGGTTGGAAGGGACCTCCAGAGATCATCGAGTCCAACCCCCTGCCAAAGCAGGTTCCCTACACCAGGTAGGGACAAGTAGGCATCCAGGCAGGTCTTGAACATCTCCAGAGAAGGAGACTCCACCACCTCCCTGGGCAGCCTGTTCCAGTGCTCCGTCACCTCACTGTAAAGAAGTTCTTGCGCACATTTGTGCAGAACTTCCTATGCTGCAGTTTCCAGCCGTTTCCCCTTGTCCTGTCTCCACTCACCACTGAAAACAGTCTGGCCTCGCCATTCTGCCCCCCACACCGTAGATACTTATAGACCTGAATCAGGTCCCCTCTCAGTCTTCTTTTCTCAAGGCTGAACAGACCCAGTTCACTCAGCCTTTCCTCATAGGAGAGATGCTCCAGGCCCTAATTTGTTAGACTCCCATGTCAGAGAGCTAAAAATACTTATTTTATACAGGTTCCAGAGGATTCTGATGTTGTATAAAGGATCATTATTATAATTTCAACACATTTTTTAATCAACTTTTCCAGGAAAGAATACAAATAGAATCTCAAAAAACAAATATCTAAGTGGAAAGTAGCCATACATAGTAACTGCAGAAAGGATTGTGTATGCATGTATATTAAATGCATACATGAACAATATATGAAGTAAAAAACTGGAAAAGACAATCTGATGCATACTTGATTCATGGTGTTATACATCTATACAACCTGGGCCTTTCTGTGATACTGTGATACGGCATCTTCTGACTGTTGCGATATTCCATGCCTGATAAATTGCCTTCCTGCCAATGCTGGTACTGTGTCACATATGTAACAGAGAAGTAAGTGGCAGCATATATGAAGCTGTTACCAACATTTGAAGTAGGATTTGGTTATTTTCAGACTTGAGGTACTGCCTATAGGTTTAGAACTAGGTACATTTTGCAAGTGAATTTTGAAAGGAGCCAGCATCCTGGTCTTCTTTAGCTAGTTTTCACAAAGTTTTGCAATCATCTGGCAAGCAAACATTAGTAGAAGAAATTGTAGTATAGTAGTTGAAAGATTAATAACTTATTTGCAGTTACGAGTGATGATTAGAATAAGAAGTCCTTTCAGGAATCACTTCCCAAGTAGAGATACTTCTCTAGAGGATATAGAGCTTTCTCCATTCAGCTGAGTTAGATAATGAGGTATACTGATTTTTAGATTCCAGGCATATTTGGAAATTTATTTGTAATACAATGATACAAGCAAACAAAAATGGCATTTTACATATTTCATGCATTTTATTAGTGAAATGAAATACCTTTATTCAAAAGAAATAATGAACAGTATATTTTTTAAAGCTTTTTTTATATAATGCTCTGTAGCAGTATGAAATTGCTGCCTATACAAAGGAATTCTAAAGTATTTCAGGCAGACCCAATTTAAACATTTGTAGTGCAACTCAAGTGGATTAAGTCCAAGCAAATGCTATGGAATCTTTCAGTCCTTTTCCTATCTCAGACTTCTTAGGTTCTTGCAAGAAAGTAATACTTGATGATTAAAGACTACATAGATTCTCAAGACTCTGCCACTGTCTATGCTTAGATAACTTCAGATAATGAAAACATTTCAGCTTTTATCTATAGCAGCTAAGTTTATCTGGGAATTGAACTGAGTATCCCCATGCGTATTGTGGGCACAGTGAAGCAGTGTGATTGGAGAATGCCAATATCATCAAATTAAAGCTAAATACAACATCTTCATCCTCCAGGTTTCATTCAGAAACTAGCAAAGACGCAGAACTTGTATATAACCTGCTTTAATTATCATGGAATCATAAGAGTTGGAGGGAATCTCTGAAGATCATTGAGCCTAACTTCCACGCTACAGCAGGTTCCCTGTAATAGAAAAAACAGGAAAATATCTTGGTGGGTTTTGAATATCTCCAGAGAGAAAAGCTCCACAACCTGTCTGGGCATCCTGTAGTAGTGCTCTGTCACCCAAAGATGTAACAGCAAAGATGTTATTCCTCATGTTTATATGGAATTTCATGTGTTCAGGCTATGCCCATTGCCCCTTGTTCTGTCAGTGGGCACTGCTGAAAAGAGCCAGGCCTCATG
Organism: Centrocercus urophasianus; assembly: GCF_019232065.1. Classification (NCBI taxonomy): domain Eukaryota; kingdom Metazoa; phylum Chordata; class Aves; order Galliformes; family Phasianidae; genus Centrocercus; species Centrocercus urophasianus. Next base: position 16,827,231 of record NW_024884253.1, read on the forward strand.
CAATTGACAACCATCCGTTAGATATTTATAAACATTGATAATAACCCCCTTCAGTCTTCTCTAGTCTGAACAGTTCCAGGTCTCTCAGCCTTTCCTCAAAGGGGAAATGCTCCAATAAATGCTCCAATACTCCAGATGTGGCCTCAACAGGGCACAGTACAGGGGGAAGATCATCATGCAGGCCATGTTTTTTTTAATGCACCCCACAGGCATTCTGGAGTACATGGGCACACTGCTGGCTCGTAGCCAATCTGTTTCCACCAGGTTAACCAGGTCCTTTTTCACAGAGCTCATTTCCAACAGGTTGGCCACTAACCTGTACTGATGCATACAGATATTCCTCCTCAGCTGCTGGACTCTACACTTGCCCTTGTGAACCACATAAGTTTCCTCTCCGATCAACTCTCCAGCCTGAGCATTGTTCTGGAGAGAAAAAGACACAATTCTTCTGATGGTTTTCTGCTAGAGATTTGCTTTTTCAACACAGACTAAATTTAAACGTTTCAGAAAACATGCCTAGAAGTTGATCTTATCTGTCAGCCTTCAGTAGTTACAAAAACATAATTATCTTAATTTGAAACATATCCTATGATTGGTTTTAGAATGTCTTTACAAATGGCTTAATATTCTAGACTGTGGTTTGAACTTTTCAAAAGAACTGATTAAGCATTTAAAGAGTTTTTGTTTTTGTTTTTGTTTTTTTTCTTGATCTCTAGAGTTCTGAAAGCCTTGGTGGCTAGAGCTGTTCTTTTCTAACAGGCTTTTTTATTTTTTTTCAGACTAGTTCTTTTTGATACTTACTTAACTGTTGCTTATTTTCACAAAAGTATTCCCAGTTCCAAACAAGTGAGCTGAATAAAAAAGAACTATTGGGAACACTTAGAGCCCAAGATTTATTTTCTTCAAATGTAAACATGTGCTAATTCCCATTTTCCTAAAGGAAACCAAGGCGTGGAGATGCCAACGGAGACAGTGGCACAGTAAGGTTTAGACCACAGGAGTTTCTAATTTGTTCTGTCTATTCAGCTTGGCACTATAAAGCAGCCATTTCCATCATTCTTGCTTATCTCAGAATCACAAGCTATTTTGCAGCTTCCTTTCAAGGATCAGTGTGCCAAACACTGTCATGCAGCAACTGCTATTGACATGGGCAGCCTATGTCAAACTTAACACCACATGATCACATTTTTGAACAGCTTAAATTAGAAGCTAGTTAAAATCACATCTATTTAAAATGATAAAAGGGTTAGCAAAGCAAGCCAAAGCAAGCAGTAATTACTCCAGCTCAGTTATTATTTGATAGGACATCCAGAATGGCCAAGGGAAACAAACATACTATGTGTACTGTCCAGCTCCAGGCACTTGAGCTGTATGGATATATAAGGAATGCAGAAGCATTATACAAACAGTGAAGAGAGGAGGGGTTTGCAAAGGGCAATGCAGTTCAGCTATACTGTGAGCCTGTCTTTACAGATGATTTGAACAGTATGTAGATCTGTGCTTTTTGCAGAGGGCCTGTCACATGTTCCTTTTGACCTTTAGGATACAAGCATGTATCCCAACATCACACTTGCATAATCTTAGTTCCTAGCTGGAACTTGCCACTGTCTGAGATGTCCTCTATCACATTTTGAATATAAAAGAGGAAAAACTATAAATACAGGACAGTTAGAAAATACCCCATTTTCTTAGTTTAGAAACTTTCCACACCTCCATCATCACACTGGGCATCCCAGTGTGGAGCTAGAAGATGGACTGTATGATCCCTATGGATACCCTCCAACTCAGGGTATTCTATATTTCTATGATTTCTGAAGAGATTTCTTTATCCTATTATTTTAAGACAATACTTTAAGTCAGATTAAAGTAACAGATAAATAAGGGCACTGTATCCAAAACAGATAATACAGTTACATAAATACGTAGAATACAGAAGTGCACTGAAAAAGAAACTGTGTTGGTCTGTGTGCTTTCAGGATGTATTTGTTAGTTTTTTCCCTGTGCCTGACTTGGTCTCAGCTTCCAAAAGATGGCAATCATGACATAAGAATTTATCTAGAAGGAACAGCATATTCTCTATGTCCACGTGGAGGCCGGTAATGAGCGGCATCCCCCAGGGGTTTGTCTTGGGTCCGGTGCTCTTTAACATCTTTATCATGACATTGATGATGGAATCGAGTGCAGGGAGGTGATTGTCCCCCTCTACTCTGCTCTTGTGAGGCCCCATC